>NW_015151258.1:0-1709 GCF_000732505.1 Cyprinodon variegatus | reverse complement strand
ATATATATATATATATATATATATATATATATATATATATATATATATATATATATATATATATATATATATATATATACAGTAGAGATCAAAAGTTTGGACACACCTTCTCATTTAAAGAGTTTTAAGGCATCAGAACTATGAATTAACACATGTGGAATTATATACTTAAAAGTATATATGTATACAAAAAAGTATATATGTCTTATATTCTAGGTTCTTCTAAGCTTTGATTACTCATTTGCACACTCTTGGCATTCTCTTGATGAGCTTCAAGAGGTAGTCTGAAATGGTTTTCCCTTCACAGGTGTCCCCTATCAGGTTTAATAAGTGGGATTTCTTGCCTTATAAATGAGTTTGTGAGCATCAGTTGTGTTGTGCAGAAGTCAGATTGATACACAGCTGACGAATAAAGCAGCTAAGTGAAGAAAAAAAGTGTCCATCAAAGCTTTAAGAAATGAAGGTCAAGTCAGTCCGAAAAATTGGCTAAACTTTGAAAGTGTCCCTAAGTGCAGTCACAAAAATCATCAAGCGCTACAAAGAAACTGGCTAACATGAGGACCGCCCCAGGAAAGGCAGACCAAGAGTCCCCTCTGCTGTGGAGGATCAGTTCATCCGAGTCACCAGTCTCAGAAATCGCAGGTTAACAGCAGCTCAGATTAGAGAGCAGGTCAATGCCACATAGAGTTCTAGCAGCAGAGACATCTCTAGAACAACTGTTAAGAGGAGACTCAGACCTTCATGGTAGAATAGCTGCTAGGAAACTCACTGCTAAGGACAGGCGACAAGCAGAAGAGACTTGCTTGGGCTAAAGAACACAAGGAATAAACTATAGACCAGTGGAAATCTGTGCTTTGGTCTGATGAGTCCTAATTTGAGATCTTTGGTTCCAACCATTGTCTCTTTGTGCGACGCAGAAAAGGTGAACGGATGGACTCTACATGCCTGATTCCCACCGTGAAGCATGGAGGAGGAGGTGTGATGATGTGGGGGTGCTCTGCTGGTGACACTGTTGGGGATTTTTTTCAAATGGAAGGCATACTGAACCAGCATGGCTACCACAGCATCTTGCAGCGGCATGCTATTCCATCCGGTTTGCGTTTAGTTGGACCATCATTTATTTTTCAACAGGACAATGACCCCAAACACACCTCCAGGCTGTGTAAGGGCTATTTGACCAAGAAGGAGAGTGGTAGGGTGCTGCGCCAGATGACCTGGCCTACACAATCACCAGACCTGAAACCAATCGAGATGGTTTGGGGTGAGCTGGACCGCAGAGTGAAGGCAAAAGGGCCAACAAGTGCTAAGCATCTCTGGGAACTCCTTCAAGACTGTTGGAAAACCATGTCAGGTGACTACCTCTTGAAGCTCATCAAGAGAATGCCAAGAGTGTGTGAAGTAGTAATCAAAACAAAAGGTTTCGACTTTGAAAAACCTAGAATATAAGACATATTTTCAGTTGTTTCACACCTTTTTGTTGAGTATATACAGTAATTCCACATGTGTTAATTCATAGTTTTGATGCCTTCAGTATAAATCTTCAATTTTCATAGTCATTAAAATAAAGAAAACTCTTTGAATGAGAAGGTGTGTCTAAACTTTTGGTCTGTACTGTAGGGGTGTCAACAATAATAGATTCAGCGATGCATTGCAATGCGGGGCATGCACGATTCAGCATCGATGCGGCAACGTGCCATAATCGATTATGT
>NW_015151257.1:378948-383267 GCF_000732505.1 Cyprinodon variegatus | reverse complement strand
TTTATATTTTCTTCTGCATGATGCCATCAGGAATCGCCTGGTTTCTCATATTATTGTTATAAGAAGCTAAATAAAAATAAAAATCTGTTCTGTCAGACCAGTATACCCGTCAGACCAGCATACCTCGTCAGACCAGCATACCCGTCAGACCAGCGTACCCTCAGTTAATACCAGTTCATCCCTATAGTTTATATATCTAGTTTTTTCCCTTTAGTTTTTTTATAAAAAAATTAACTTTTAAACTACCTCAACGGGTGTGTATCCATTTAGTCATGTACAAAAGAACTATTTACTTACTTCCTTTTTGGTGCTTTTTGAAGCGTATGGCGATCTGACCTTATATTGTATGTTTTGTTCGTGACTAAGGCTGCGTTCCCGCTGCAGGCATTAATGCTCAAATCTGATTATTTTTGCATATTTCTAAATATATTCAACTGTATGTGATCTCCTGTGTCCGCTGCGTTCCTACAGATTAAGTGTCCCGCGTGCGCACTAGAGGACGCGATGACGTCACAGCCCAGCGTGCTGTGTCTTTACGGAAGTAACCATGGATGGTAGCGCTGGAGCGCATGTAGCGATCTTTCCCAACCTTAAAAACTTTTCAAGATGGTTAAACATAAATACTGCTCTCTGCATCATGGTTGTTGTTTTTCTTGCCCCTTCTGCGTAGCAAGATGCAGAATAGTGACCTTTGTCGGGTATTAATGGCGTTCAGGTCGCATTCATACGACCTGGACGCCATTAATATTAACAGATCGGATTTGTATCGGATTTAGGACGACATAGCCAAGTGGCCTCGGTCGCATTGGAAAAACTCTGATCTGAGTTGATTAGACTGTCATTAAGAGATCAGATCCAGGTTCCCTACGGGCCGAAAAATCGGATTTGGGTCACTTCAGTCTGAAAACAGCCTAAAGGAATACACGCCCATCGAGGCAGTTTAAAGTCTATTTTTTGTACAAAACTAAAGAGATAAACGCAAATCTGATGTCCTGCACATGCGTACTGACTATAGGTACGCTGGTCTGACAGAACAACCGACCGTAGAGATACTAGATCCTTTGTGAACCACAGGTTCCTCTCTGCACACTCNCTGCAGATGGTACCACCACTGCTCTGGACGGCATCGCCACAGTTGTGGACGGTACTGCCACTACCGCTCAGCGGTGGCACTGGGGGAGGTTCTGTTTTTTTTCAGTCACCAGTGTTGAAATGTTTTTCTTAATGTTTGATTTGCGGTAAAGCTGAAGGATCCATGTTTGTGCCCAATGACGCGGTTTGAGGGAATGCTATGAGGCAGATGGTGCGAGGAGAGTCTTTAAAGTGCACCATCCAACTGGACCTTTGGTTCTGGAACCAGACTGTAGGACCATGTGGTTCTGAGGTGAAAAGCTCAGGAAACGAGTTCTAAAATAATGAAACTCAAACTTTGCGTCATGAAGAATCGTCCAGAAATCATTTATTTATGTCACATCAGCAAACATTCTGGGTCCAACAGAACGGAGGCGTTTGGTTCTGGGTCCAGTGGTCCAAACCAGTAGAATCTCCTGACGTCTCGGCAGGAGTTCCACTTCCTGTTTAAATCGAGTTCTTTCCTGATTTCTCACCACAAACTTTCATGCCTCACAGAACCCAGATGAAAGCAGGGGAACTGTCCCTTTACTGGATCTAAGCGGGTCAGAACCGTTCTACTGGAGCCTCCAGGAGGATGAGATGTTCCTGTTCCTGTTGGGTGGTGCTGTCAGCTGGAGGAAGCTCTGACCTCCAGCCAGTGACCTGATGTGATGGTGAGATGTTGGTCCTGAGCTTCAGGAGAGCAACGTGGAGAAGGTGTGGATGCTGCAGTCTGAAGAACCTGGAACAAACTGAGGAAGTTCTCTGTGTGCTTTGCTGAGAACGTGAGCGTCTCAGATCTAGGATAGGTAGATGCTGGACAGCAGTGGACTCCTGCTGCCCCAGCAGTGTCTCTGAGGTGTCCTTCAACATATTTTTACAACGAGGTGCTCCTTCCCCTGGAGGAGCCGCAGCAGCTCCGTCACTGCGTCCGTTTCCAACTAAAGACGTGGTCCAAACTCTACTGGCTTCAGATCTGCAGGCCTACTCCTCCTCCTCCTCCTCTTCCTCAGGCAGCGGTAGAAGCTCCTCCTTCAGACATTCCCTGTAGAAGCTGCTCAGCGTGGCGTAGAGGTGCTGCCGGCTTTGCCGGGACAGGAAGTGACCTTCATCAGGGTAGATCTAAAGGGGCAGAGGAACATGATCAGTTAGATTCCGTAAAGGTGCTGAGCGGTTCTGATTTCCCTGATCTATCTGTATCAGCCGATATCTGCATGTGGTCTCTGATCCTTCAGGGCGGCCATCATTAATGTTCGTTTTGATTCGTTAATAAAGTTATTATTTTTTTGTTATCACTGTCTGTGTCTGAGTGTCCGCCATAACCCCCCCATAGAGATCTATGGGGGTGACGCCATTTTCTATGAGTGTCATGAAGAAGTAGTGACTCGAAAAAATTCCCACAATGCACCTTGACAAGTGAGCAGATATATCCCAGAATGCTTTGCGAGGAGAGCTCTCTTTGCAAAGCATCGTGGGATTAATTATGGGGGCAAGAAAGAACAAAGATGGTGGAGGCAGCGTGGGAGGAGGCGGAGTTACTTGCTCAACAGGGAGTGAACATCTCTGCAAACGTTTAGTTTCATTTTCCGTTGCTTTTTAGCTCATTACTGAGGATGGAAGAAGTTAGCATAGTTAGCCTAGCGTAGCCTGCTACGCCCTCACACCCACGCTGTGCTGCTGAGGCCTGAACCATGAAGCAGGATCACCGGGTTCGCCAGATAACTTCAGGTTTAACCCTGATTTTCCTGGATCCTTCTTAACGAGGCTGGTCACCATGGTAACGTACGCTGAAAGCTAACCTGCTCTGGAGCAGGCTAGCTTTCAGGGTTGACCCAGCAGCCAATCAGCTGTCAGGAAACGATGACGAATCCTTTGATTGAAGATCTGATTTAATTCGGAGGGAAAACCAATTTAAACGAAACATCAGAATAAAGGAAGAGGAAACCCAGAACGCAGTTCAATCAAAATATGTTATCGACAAATTTAAAAGTTTTTATTTATTTGGTTTTTCTTTTCCTTCTTTTCTCCAATTACAACCTTTTACTAATTTATATTTTCTTCTGCATGATGCCATCAGGAATCGCCTGGTTTCTCATATTATTGATATAAGAAGCTAAATAAAAATAAAAATCTGTTCTGTCAGACCAGCATACCTCATCAGACCAGCATACCCGTCAGACCAGCATACCCGTCAGACCAGTATACCCTCAGTTAATACCCGTTCATCCCTATAGTTTATATATTTCGTTTTTTCCCTTTAGTTTTTTATTAAAAAAAACCTCAACGGGTGTGTATCCATTTAGTCATGTACAAAAAACTAATTATTTACTTTTTGGTGTTTTTTTAAGCGTATGGCGATCTGACCTTATATTGTATGTTTAGCTCGTGACTAAGGCTGCGTTCCCGCTGCAGGCCTTAATGCTCACATCTGATTATTTTTGCATATTTCTAAATATATTCAACCTGTATGTGATCTCCTGTGTCCGCTGCGTTCCTACAGATTAAGTGTCCTGCATGTGCAGTAGAGGACGCGATGACGTCACAGCCCAGCATGCTCTCTCTTTACGGAAGTAACCATGGATGGTAGCGCTGGAGCGCAAGTAGCCATCTTTCCCAACCTTAAAAACTCAATCTTGGTTAAACATAAATTCTGCTCTCCGCATCATGGTTGTTGTTTTTCTTGCCCCTTCTGCGTAGCGAGATGCAGAATAGTGACCTTTGTCGGGTATTAATGGCGTTCAGGTCGCATTCATACGACCTGAACGCCATTAATATTAAAAGATCGGATTTGTATTGGATTTAGGACGACATAGCCAAGTGGCCTCGGTCGCATTGGAAAAAATCTGATCTGAGTTGTTTAGACTGTAATGAAAAGATCAGATCCAGGTTCCCTACGGGCCGAAAAATCGGATTAGGGTCACTTCAGGCTGAAAACAGCCTAAAGGGATACACGCCCATCGAGGTAGTTTAAAGTCTATTTTTTGTACAAAACTAAACGCAAATCTGATGTCTTGCGCATGAGTACCGACTATAGGTACGCTGGTCTGACAGAACAACGGACCGTAGAGATACTAGATCCTAGATCCTTTGTGAACCACAGGTTCCTCTCTGCACACTGAGCCTGGTTCTGCTGGAGGTTTCTTCCTGTTCAAAGGGAGTTTTTCCTCTCCACTGTCGCTACAAGCATGCTTAGTGTGAGGGATTGC
>NW_015151257.1:364488-378482 GCF_000732505.1 Cyprinodon variegatus | reverse complement strand
GTTCCACTGATCCATTGTAGTGAACTGGTTAAACTGGATAGACTGTGAGGAATCCCAGTATGTTTGGTTTGCTTCGTGGTTCGAGCCTCTAGTTCAGTTTTCTTTATAAATGAGGCCCCTGATGGCCAGGGGTCAGAGTTCATGTCCACCCTAAAGGGTGGCGTCTACCCAGACCTAGCTTCCTGATGGTGAACTAGACTCCTGGGCGCCACCAACTGGTCCAGCCCTGCTGGTTCTGTGAGGAGCTTCATAATGAAAGCTGTGAAGCTAACGGCGCCATGAGAGCCAGCAGGATGGAGGTTCCTGGAGGTGACAGGAGCTCCTGCTGCAGCGGGACGTCTTACCTGCATGGAGTAGTTGGCTCCAACCTTCACCAGGTTCTTGACCAGCTCAGCGCTGTGCTGGAAGTGGATGTTGGCTGAAAGAGAAAAAACAAGTGGGAGAAGTCCTCTCCTCAGGATGGAGCAGTAGCAGATCATCCTTCATCTCACCATCTGCTGTGGCGTGGACCAGCATCAGCGTCTGCTCCCTGAGGGCCTGGACGTTCTGCAGCAAACTGGACCCCTGCAGAGATCCACACAACCTGCTCATGAACCTCAGCAGAAGCTTCAAACGCAGCAGCAGAACGGAGAGGAAACTCACCTGGTACCTGGTGTCGTCCCGGAACGGCACGCCCAGGTACCGCTCGGAGAACGCCGACGCTGCAGAAGACAAGGATGGAGAATCAGATCCACAGGAAGGAGGAGACCTCCTGCTTTATGGAGGAAGATCTAAACACTGAATATGAACGTCCTCTGAGGCAGAGATGTTAGAGTCATCAGGAGGAGGAGCTGCTGAGGAACCAGGAGCTCCATCCTCCTCCTCACCTCTCCTTACTCTGAAACCTCCTCTGGAACGTCTCTGATGACCTCCAGGCTGATGGAGCGCCTCTCATCTAAACTTAACCACATCGTGACATCATCTTTGGTTGATCTGGGGTCATCTGGGATTTTGCATTTAAGGAGAAACTCTAAAGCTCCTCAGGGACCTCCTGCTCCTCAGTGACCTCCTGCTCCTCAGGGACCTCCTCCTTGCATGTTCTAGTGTCTCTCTGCTCCCCTGTTTGAGCTCAGAGCAGCAGCAGACTGTTAGTCACTGTTCCAGTCCAGCAGGAAGCTGCAGGTCCCTGAGGAGCAGGTTGGAGACCACGGCTCTGAAGGCCTGAGAAGCTGCCTTCAGATTATTGCTGATCTCTTCCCATCCTGTCGGTTCCTAACAATCCTGTTTGCTCTACAGCTGCTAACTGCTAAAGCTACTGTTAGAATATCGGAGGAGCAAGATGATAAATGAAAAATCTAGGTGTGGCAGGGTACCGTTACTTTCAAAGTATCGATACGTTCAGAATATCGATACTTTCGGAGGATCGATACTTTCAGGGTACCGATACTTTCATGGTATCGATACTTTCAGTGTATCGATACTTTCAGAGTCTCAATACGTTCAGAGAATCAATACTTTTGTCAACCTCACTTCCTGAGCCCCCTGAGGATGACCTAAGATCTCTGGGCTCCAGCTGAAGCGGTTCCTCACCGTAGAGCTTCCAGTCCGTTACCGGCGACATGGCGCAGGCGCATTTAAACAGGCCGTCTGTGGACTTCAGCATCATCAGCGCCAGGTAGGCTCCGTAACCCTGAACAGGATGGCAGACATCTTTAAAACCCACCAGAACCAGCCTCACAGGGCCGACAGAACCCAGCAGAACCAGCCTCACAGGGCCGACAGAAGCCACCCTCTCTGGTGTTCTCACCTTTCCGAACACGGCTATCCGGGTCCGATCGATGTAGGGAAAGTTCATCATGTATCTGGAGGAAACACACGGTGGAGATCATCACTACCCCTGAACTGGACCAGGACCGCGCCGGTCCAGGTTTTAGTTTCTGGTTAACAAGAAGCTGCAGGATGTTTAACTTTATCTGTTTATAATAAAATGCATTTGGAGCTGAGCTCTGAGAAACAGAACCCAACCGGACCTTCAGACAGAAGGAAGAGCAGAATGAGGTGAATGAAGATGAGCTGATGTGTTTTTGGGTCCTGTTCTGATCAGCAGTGATGATGGAGAACATCTGATGGACTCACTCCACTGCAGCCAGCTGGTCCTGGACGTCCACGGTCCCCAGCCTCTGGTGGACCTCATGCAGGATCCTCTGACCCTGGAAGCCGCTGCCCCGGCCGTCCAAACGGGCCACGATGACGCTGTCGGAGCTGACCAGCACCGAGTCCCAGCCCAGGGAGAACCGGTCACTCACAGACTGACCACCGGGGGCGCCGTCACTGCACCCAGAGGACATGACACTTCCTGTTAGAGAGGCGGCTTTATCCTCCTGTCTGAAATGAGACTGTTAGAGTCCGAAGGTCCGAAGGTCCGACCCAGTTCCTTTCTCTCTCCATCCAGTCGGCCTGAAACTCGACCAATAAACCGTCATTTATCGCCTGATGAGGCTCGTTTGTTCCTTTCAGCAGGTTTTCAGCTAAAAGTTGATGTAAAAATCAAACCTTAAATGTTTTCATTAAATCCTGATAAATAAACCAATCAGTTAATCTTCATCAGAACTCAGTGACGATGGTTCTGGATCCGCTGACCTTTACGGTCCACATCCAGTCCAGCATGGAGGATAATTACCCCCAAAAATACAATAAACAAATAAATGAGCAGTCAGCTCGCCACAGCTTGGTGGTAGGTAGCCATCTTGGTTGTGACTGTGACTGACTGAATAAATAAAGGTGAAGATTATAACAGACAATAAATAGATCAGGTAATTATTACAAAGGCAAATAAACAAAGAAGATAATTAAAAGAGATATATACATTTATGTCTCACTGTAGAATTTCATTTCTACCTACATTTATTGGTTAATTGTTTTTTTGGGGGGCAATTAATGTTATGCTATTTTATTTACTAAGCATTTATTTATTTCTCTATTCATTGTTAAATATGGCAGAGCTGGTCCTCCATAATCCAGTGGTTTCTATATGGAAGAAAAACAGCAGCACTGGAATCTGCCTTTTATTAGCACCAAATTTTAAACATGGAATTTTTTGAAAAATTGAATTCCTTACATCAGGGGCCTTCAAGGTTTTCCAGGCCAAGGGCCCCAAACTGATGGCCAGATGGAGCGGGGACCCCCTGATTATTTATATAGTATTAGATAGTGTTCTATTAAACTGGTCCTATAGTCACTCTATTACAGATGGAGTAATGTAACTAAAGTAATCCCTCCCTGGGATTATTAAAGTATTTCTGATTCCTGGTTGATGGGACAGGTGTTGTGAATGAAACGGTGCCCAGCTTGAAAGAGCTCCTGTGTGTCTCTGAATGTGAGCATTGATGACTGAAAGACATCTTCTGCCTCCATTTATCTGTTTACTACAGTCTGTTGGATTCATGTTAATGTGGATTTAAAGACATTTCCATTAGTGGAAAAAAAGCAGGAGGGAATATAAAAAACTTTTGCAACCTCCATGCAGTACCTCCATGGACCCCCTAGGGGTCAAGGACCCCCGGTTGAAGACCTCTGCCTCACACTGAATTTTTATCTGGTAAAAAATGTGTCGACCTTTTGGTGAAGTGAAGCCAAAGCAATCTCCACTCAAAGCAGTCGAGCAGCTTATAGCCAATGAAATGAGCTCATTTAGTCATGTGACACAGCAGTTGGACGTAGATTTGTTCACGGCTGAATGAAGCTGAAAGAGGAGTTTTTCTTTTTCTTCTTGTGTTACAAGAAAAGTAGCTACTAATAGACAGACATTAGAGTGGGACTGGGTGAAATAACCGAGCCGATCACAGCCAGTGCGGCACCCCCCTCTGCCATTGGTTTGATCCAGAAGATTCTTTGACCAAATGAGCTCATTTTATTGGCTGGAAGTTGCTCGTCTGCATCGAGTGGAGATTGCTTAGGCTTGAGTTCTCCGAAAGGTCGACACATTTGCAGGAACATTTTTTGCAGTCGAATGTTTTGCAGATTAATTTTTACCATTTAAAAATTCAGTGTCGGAAATTCAATTTGTAAAAAAAACTGGATTTAATATTCTGATTAATAGTTAAAAAAAGGCTAATTTATTGTTTATTTAACTTCCACCCAGAATCAGGTTAAAAAAGCTTAACATTCCCGTCATTGAACTTAATGTTCTGCTACATCCTGTGAGTTGAAGCGAACCTCCAGAGGCGGCTCAGGACTCTCAGGCACCGACCAATCACATCCCAGCTTTTTCAGAAATGACCTTTGATCTTTTTATGATCAAAGTTACTGTAGAAAACCATCCAGATCCGGAGCGGCTCTCCGTTAAGAGGCAGAACCTCTATCACCTCTACAGCTCCTAATGGAAGGAGAACGGCGTGGGCTCAGGTTCTGGTTCTTACATCATCAGCAGGAGTCCGTAGTGACGGGACTCTGAGAAGTCCGGAGGATAGGCGACCTGGAGAGGTAGATCTGTGAAGATAGAGACAACACGTTTCTGGACCGCTCTGGACCAACGGCAGCAGGTCTGTAGAACTGGAATAGATTCTCACCAAAATGCTCGACCGGGACGGATCTGAAGTCCATCAGCTGGATCCTTTTGTACTTCAGAATGGCCTTAAGCACAGAGTTGTTCTCCAGGATGTAGAAATCTGCAGTGATGATAGAAGTCAGAGCGATGTAAAGAGGACCGACCCGACGGGTCTCTCAGTAGAACCCTGATGATAGATTCATCTGGGCACAAAAGACGCCACACAAGGACGAAAAAAACTCCAGTTCTTCTGTTTCTAGAAGTTATGAAGAAAATTCAAAACGGATCTAAAAAATGGATCCAATCAGACCCCGGTCACCAGAACCGTCAGAGGTCCGACCCGGTCATCAGAGACCTGATGGCAGCTGAGGCTAAACCTCAGGAAGTTCCTGGGTTCATGTGGGGATTACGTCACTAAGGGGAAATGATGTTCCTGCTGGATTTCTTCATTGGTTGCTTCAGACACCAGCCAGCTCAGACCAATCATCAGCCCCTGTGTGTCAGCTTCCTCCTTCCACCATGAGGCAGCTGCCCTCATCTTCCTCAGGGGGAGATCATCAGAGGTACCAGTTCTCCAGACGGAGGAACAGTTACAAACCAAACATCATTGTGTTATCATGTACTGTGTTTTGTACTGAGTCGTCCCCTCAGCGTCCTCCCAAGGGGACGTCCCTGGAACACCTCAGAGGACAGCGTCCAGCAATCATCAGACGAAGTGTCTGGGGCTTTGGTTTCCCCGGCGCTCGCCTCGGGGGGGGGGGGGGGCGCCTCTTTGGCTCCTCACAACCACTATTGAGCATTTTTGGATAAACTTTACATGCAGTAGTTCACCCTCACAATCAACTACAGGTGTTTGGTTCCAGGTACTAAGAGATTCACTTCCACACAGAAAGCCCATATTCTGATCTTCAGCTACCACAGAGTACATGTCAGACTAAATAATACTACTTCAGCGATAACATCTAGGTGATACTTTATTGTATCTCTATATCTGTTGGTTGTTCTGTTCTTTTTCCATCTCATTGCAGGTGATGAAGCAGACTGAAGATGTTTTACCATTATCTCCCTTTTATCTCCTCTTTCATCTTTTTTTCAGTTTTTCCTTTCCTGCTCTACCTACATTGCAGTGTCCATATAATCTTTAAAACTCCCTGCATAATTATAATAAAGCTATTTCCATGTATAAGTCAAGCGGAACACTATGGCGATAGCCGTACTGCTCCACTGGTGAAAGTAAAACCTGTTGGGCTCTTTTTGGCATCAAGACAATTATTCTTATTGCCACATTGCCAGACAGGACAATGTTATAAGATAAATAAATAAAAAAGAAGGAAATCGATGCGACTGTTTCCCTGAGAGACTCTGCATTCCTGTAAACTCTGCAGGGCTGATAATCAGGCAATGCAACTCCTTCCTGCTGGGATAGATACATGTTTGCTGTGAAATTATCAAAGTTAACATTATGTTTCTCTGTTTCACAGCTCTAAACTCAGGAGTTGGGTGAGGACGGGTTGGTGCGGATGGTGGTGGTCCGAGAATATGGTACAAAACCAAAGTTAAACGTTGGCCATTTTTAATGTCGTAATATGACATTGCTACACAATAAACACCTCATCGTTATTCATCGTTCACAGCCCCTAGAAACAGAAATTTAATTCAATTTAACTGCAACCGAGATCAGGATGTTACCAAACTATTCGCTCCTTGTGGGAAATGCTGTCTTCCTTCTGGCAAAACAATACAGCTTCTGTCCACTGGGGGGAGCCAAAGTTATTTAGAAGTGCTTTTAAAATCAATCATCTAAGCAGATATAGATTAATGCTTAAAGTCGTAGGGAAGCGGCTGTTCCAACCGTTGCATTTCTGAATTCTCCTGAGTGGCGCCCGACTTTATACGAGTGAATAAAGTGAATGTGATTGGTCGATTATCAAGGGGGCGGGATTGTTTTGGCGGAAGGTTCGCAAGCAAGTTTGGTTGTGGCCGGTTTGTGGGAAGCATCTTGCTAACCAGTTAGCATCTTAGTGCTAGCAGGTTCCCAATGGGAAATTCCACTGGGACGAAGTAGCACTAAACTGGTGGGGTAGATAACACAGGAGGGAATAAGCAGTTTATTGTAATGGCTGAATAGGATTCGGTTCTGGCTGAAAGTTTTAATCTGAACCAGTTACCTGAGTTGTTGAGGCTGTGAAGGATCACAGTCGGAGCCCCTGGACCTAAACACAGAAGAACATCCATTTAAAATATCTTAACACTTCTGGTTGCTGATTATGACACACAAATTAATACAAGTTATTATTTCTTAAAATAAAATCATTTCAGATTTTCTTTGTTAAAAGTTTAGAGAAAAAAACTAAATCAGGTGAATCACTTTCCTCCTTTTTGATAAGAACAGGTCTGACCTGAACCAATCACAGACTTCCTGTCTGACCTGAACCAATCGCAGACTTCCTGTCTGACCTGAATCGATGACAGGTCTCTGTTGGACCAGTGGCCCCCAGTTAACTCCCCCCCAGGTCCAAAGCAGGCCTACCTTTACAGTGGAGCAGAACATGCTGCTTGCAGGGGCTGATGTCAGCATGGAAGTACAGACAGTGAGCTTTGCTGAGCTCACAGGTCAGACATCTCCGTGGGAACAGACCCACAGTTTTAACGCTGAGGACAGAAAAGGTCAAATATGAGGCTTTAATGGTGGAACCACAAACACATTCAGCCTTTGATCTATTCAGACTGATGATAAATGCAGCTCTAGTCTAGATGAGGTGTTCTGCTTCTGGGTGACAATTACTCCAATTAAACACGATCATCCTTCAGTTTTATCACCAGACTAACAGACTCTGACCCGTTGGTTTAATGAAGCTTCATCACACCAAGCAAAACAAGATCATCCAGCAACCATCGGGCTGTTCTCAGCTGGACTGGTTACTAAACTGGGAGCAGAACCAAAACAGCCGAACCTGTAAAGCTGCCGTCTCCGTGGTGATCCCTCGGTACTCAGGAAATACCTGGAGGGGAAATAAGCAGAGTCAGCCCCGTCAGACAGAACTCACAGCTGACCAGTTTCCCTACAGGTTCCTGGTTTCCTTCTTTGGAGAAGCCTGAGCTCAACCAGCCAGCTTCCGATAATACTGACTCCTATTCCCCAGGTGTCTGTTAGGGGCACCTGGATGGCTGGTCGCCAACGGAAACTATCTGGAAGTCCACACTCACAGGTTCTCTGTGTTCTCGTCGTAGGCGATGATCCTGGTCACCTCCCAGTTCCCGGAGGTCAGATGTCGGACCTCGTTCTGATCCGCTCTGAACTGAAACAGGCAGGAGCAGTAGAGACCTTTCAATGACAGTCAGGGTGGGAGCTGTTGCTGTGGTAACGTCTGATGGAGGCAGCAGGGTCTTCCTGTGGGCGGAGCCTCACCTGTGTGGTGAACATGGCGATGTGGTGGAACTCTCCCCGTCCTCCCTGTTTGACCGGGACGGTCAGGAAGAAGCGCTCACCGTCTTTGGAGAACACGGGCTCCTGGTTCTGTTGAGAAGAAACATGGATTCACTGAAAGGATGACCCACATCCATCAGCTGGGTGGTTCCGATGTTCTCATGGTTTTTCGCTCTCCAGGGCTAACGTTAGCCAGTCTGCAGCAGCCTGGACTAACGTTAGCCTAGGTCTACGTTTACTGATCAGGAGTTCAGCTGAGGATGATGATGATTATGATGGTGAGGGGGTGAAGGTTCACCTGTTTGGAGAGCCAGAGATCGGAGCTTTCCTCATGTCTCTGCAAACAAGAAGAGACCCAACGTTAGAACCAATCAGAACCAGCAGGAGGAACTGGTTCTGTTCAGAACCAACAGGAAAAACTAAGCTGGTAGATCCAGATGTTTCATCAGGACTGACGGCAAGTTAAACATGTTTAGGTCCATCTGAACCCAGACTGGGTCAGAACTCAGCAGAACCTCCTCTGGCTGCGGGTCTCTGGGTTTATCTCCAGCAGACTGAGGTTCTGGACGGATGGAGAACCATCCAACCACACTGATATAGGTCTGGACTTTGACTAGGCCACTGTGACCCATAATCCTACTGTGATCTAAATACTTGGACTTTAGTCCAATGAGCTGAACCTAGAACTAGAAATAGATCACATAGAACCCTGCTGCTCTAGAACCTCTGGTTCTGTAACTTTAAGAAAAGAACCCGCTGTAGAACCGCTTAGATGGTTCTGCTTTATGGTTCTGGTACCAAACGAAGACATGAGGTCCTGGTTTGGTTTGGACCACCAGGCTGGACTCTGGTTCTGGTTCTATTAAAGTACCAATGGAGGAAACCATTGGTACTCCGAACCGTTCTGCTCCACTTTCTGTTTCGGGTCAGCCGTCCTGTTGAAGTGAGAAGGTTCTATCCTGTGACCCGGTATGGAATGTTCTGGAACGGACCGTCACGCAAGCTCCGGTGGTGGTGTCGCACACGGTAAGGATGGAGACGTTCTGGGCCCGGTTCAGCCACCTCACCGCCGTCCTGGTCTTGCTGATCCATTTGACCATCGTCACATAATGTTCCCTAGAAGCAGAAAGTGGTCAGAGTGAGTCAGCACCGGCCCGGTTAAAGGTTCTGACAAAACGGAGTCAGCTCACCGCAGCCTCAGCGTCTCTGGCGGCATCAGCTCCAACGTGTGGGTCGGTCCGTAGATATTCACTACCAACAGCTTGACGGTTGGGTTGGGTTGGCCCGCCTGCAGGACAGAAGACAGGTTTTTAAAACGGATCAGAACATTTAAGACACCTGGTTTCAGAACTGATTCAGAAACCTGGATCCATAGACCCAGGAGGGTTCTGGTCCTGGTTCTGCTCAGCGCATCGCTGAGTTAAACTGGACTTGACCTCCAGAACCGAACATCTAGCTGCTTTCTGACCAGCGGCGTCTCATCTGACCAGTAAGGATCTGATACTGGAAGCTATGGGACGAAGTAGGAACCGCCGGTTCTGGTCATCCTTCAAGAGCTCACTGAGGTTCCGGCTGATCTCTGAGGGTCCAAACAGGATCCCAGTCAGAACCTCAGGTCTGGACTTTGATCTGTGTTTGGTTAGCAGTTCTGGATCCATTTTGGACCGAATCTTTAGCAGTTGGACTCTCAGCTCTGGTCTACAGAGATCTGGACCCTCTGAGACAGGTCCAGGGTCCTGACCTTTGACCTCTGACCTGTGTGGAGGACCTTGGTGCAGGAAATAAGGGTCTTATCCAGGTCCAGCAAAATAAGGGAAGCAGCCGGTTCTGCAGAACCGCCACTGGACTCCCGGTTCTGTTGCTGCATGGAACCGCTTCCCCCTTCAGGTCACATGGAGGACGTCTTCTGGGCGGCCATCTTGTCTTCCGGCTGAGCGGGGGCAGAAGTCAGTGTCATGTTTCTTCCAGATGTTTCTGTTCTCTTCATTGGCCTTTAGGGGCGCTGTGATTGGCTGATTTGAACAGTGGAGGCGGGGTCAGCGGCCCCCCACTGAAGGCTGGTCAGAGGAACATCTGATGTAAACAGGTTGATGCTTAGTGTTTATCGTGGATAGTTACCTTGGGGTAGGGGTACTGCTTCTGTTTGGGGTACGCTGCACCAGTAAAGCGGGCCAGAACCATGTTTGGGACCAAAGTGTCGTTGAGGACCAGGAAAGCCAACCGCTCCCCATCCGGGGACCACCAGTGGGCCACGTGGGTCTGCAGGATCTCCTCTGTTCAACAGAAGCCTTCAGTTATGGTTTGGATCTGAACCCGACCTTCAAAGAGCAGAGCGATAACAGAGCAGGAACCTTCGTAGAGCCAGTCGGCGATCCCATTGAAGATGACTCCTTCCTTCCCTGAAGACGTCAGACGCAGAGAGTTGCTCTTCACGTGAGATCGATAATAGATGTTGTTTTCAAAGATGTAGATCTGCACATATAGAGCAAAGTCATTCTCCAAAACACAGCATAACATCCCGTCATCACATGAAGGTGGATGGAGAAGAAGCAGAACCACTTCCTGTCAGAAGCTCTGAGCCTTTCCAGAATCATCGGTACTTTTATACAGACGCCCTGGAGTCACATTTTCATTTTCTATCGGACACAAATTGTTTAGGTGATACGTTTATCGACCCGTCAATATTTTATATTATGTTTTTTTTTTAAATCGGTCAATCTCTCCATCTGTTCCCTGAATGACCGGACTCTCCATTTAACAATGTCAATGTCCTGTTTGATTTGTTAATAAAGGTTCGATTTTTGTTTAAATGAGAAAAGTTATGGTTGTGTCATTTTTATCAACTAAATAAAGGAAGAAAAAGAGATATCAGCTTAAAGAACCGCTGTAGGTACCAGATCTGCTCGGGGCCCCGCCCCTTCTTATGACATCATCCTATGGCAACTCCACTCAGACAAACTGTACTGCACCATCCTTTAGATTCTAATCTCTTGTGGAGTCTCAACATATTATTCCCTATATTTGCAATTATTTTCTTTTTCACCGACGATCTAAAGTAGCCGAAAATATAAAACAATCATTGTCAGTCTGGAAGGAAAGTCCTGCCTTCTAAGACAGACTGAGCTCTGCTATTTAATAAGGAGAGACTAAAACTCGCAGTTTATTTTTATTCTTTTTATTAAGATCTAAAGTCAGAGGAGGACAAATGGAACATCTTTAAACATCCCCCTCATTTTGAAGTAACTCTCTCATATTTTGCATACCCAAATGGAAAAGCAAATAACTGAGGAACTGTAAGCCCAAATTACACGTGTGATACATTATTTGAAAGCTAAATCCTTCTAGTTTCTGAATATATAAATGAAAATTGGGTGAGTAAAACACAGCCTAAGCTGCAGCAGTTCAAACATGTTTTTTTCTTCTTGAAAACAATAGTTTTCTTTTTAACAGCAGTAATAAAGACATGCTTGAGAAAAGCCATTTCTCATTGTATTACATTTGTTCTATATCATGTCTAGCCTTGTTTGAAACCTTATTTCATTGGCTACAAAGCGCAACAGCCCATTTGGTCTCATCCAATAACAGCAGGACTCTAGGAGGCGTAATATCGCTCTACTCGCTGCCTCATTGGCTGACAGGAAAGGAGCGCTTGGGAGACTTCAGCGGCTGTCCCTGAATGAAACCGAGTCAGACAAAGATGCAACACTTTTGTCTTGTAGGTAAGAAGATGTAAAGAACCACACCAAACATCGCGGGCTAACAACTGAGTTAAGTAATAGGAAGTAAATATTAGCAAGATGCTAAGCATTAGCTATGACCAGCTAACTTTTCTGATGTCAAAAACCGGAGGTTATGTGGCCATTTTCTCATCATGGAATATTTTTTACTATAAATGGATTACTTTCATTCTGTGGATCCTGATGGATGAATGGAGTATAAACAATTGAAGATTGGATTTATAAAACGGCTTCTCGAAGCCTTAAAAGGTATATTACACATTTTAGTCATATTTACATTTTGACATACAAGATGTATTAGCTTCTACATCAGCTGTTTCAATAGACAGCCTGATGCATGAGTCAGCACTTTATATGTTCACTGAAGTCATTAAACACGGCGTTAATCTGCAGCTAATGAGAAATACCAGCTTATATGGATACCCCAGTGATAACAGTCTAATTTACTGTATCGACGCAGCAGCAGAGCCTAAACCAACCTCTGTGTTTCTAAATGAGAAGATTAAACAGGACTGGAGCTCCATTCATTGATTATTTCATTAATCAAACAATATGTCAATTTTTTTGATGATTCGAATAATCTAAAATGAGATGCTTTAAGTATATAATTATTTATAGGAAAAAGAAAAAGAGTTAAAAAGTTAATCATTCTAGTTAACAATCATATTTAAGTTTATAAAATAAAAACTGTCAGTCCCAGTATCAGCATTAATGCCTCTTAGGTTATGTTGGACCAAATAAATGTGTTTCTGTCACTCTCAGAGTTTTTTTTCATGAATTTCTTCTAGAAGCACTTTTGTTATTTTTCTTAATATATTCGGGCATGATGGTGTTTCTTCTTATTACATTGACATTCATTTCTACCATCAAAATATCCATATTTTTTAATGTTCCAAAGGTAATAAGGTCTCTGCCTGGATTCCAATAAAACTATCGGCTGTAAATTCAGATTTTTAAAGTATTTCACTGAGGGCCCTATGAAGGTTTAATGATAATCAATATTTCATATAAAGCGTTGAGGTGAAGGAGCAGGTTTCCCACAGGAAGTGGTCCAGCTGGTTCTTAAGGCAGAGCCGTGGTTGGGACCTTACCAGCTGTTGGCCTGTGACTCCCCAGGCAGCAAACTGCAGGACTGAATTCACCACCTCTGGAGGATCCAGCTCCCACACCTCCCTGAGGAGAAGACAGAACAGAAGGAGTTCTGGTGGGTCAGAGATGACGGCAGCAGGACGGGTTTCAGGATCTAACGTCCTTCTAGGATTTATAGAAATCATCTAAGCTGATCTTCATCAACGTTCTACAGGTTTTTGCAGAACCACTCATGGTTGTGTGTTTTGGGACTTTAGCTTCTTCTTTACTCAGCTTTAGAAACAGAACCAGCTGCCCGGTCCAAACACTCCAGCACATGAAGGATGTGTGAAACCCATCAGCCTCTCCGTCTGGAACAAACACGGCACCATCTCCAGAACCTTCAGCATCTCAGGATGAATCTCATCCACAACTGAAACCTGTGGTTCTAGATTCTGAGCCCGAATCTGGAAGATCAATCATCCCTGAGTGGACCACCTACTGCTTGACAAGCTCCAAGCTCAGAACCTGCTCTGGGCCTGGAGTTAAAATCTGACTTCCTGTTTCTCATCAGTTCAAACCCAGAAAAGGAAGCAGAGTTTCTGTGAGCAGCAGAAGAACCAGAAACCAGATCCACCAACGATATAACAGGATCAGAATGAAAGAATTAGACCAGTAGTTCCAAGGTCTCTGCTGACAGGACCTGATGGATCTCCTGCTGCTGGAATGCATCAGTTTCAAGGTTCAACATCTTTAGCGATGGAGTTCTGGAGGCCTTAGTGGGAACCAGCAGGTACAGGCTCTACTCCTGTCATCTGGAACCAGTCGGCTGCTGCTAACTCTGATTCTCAACAGGTTCTGATCTACTCTGACCAGCCTGGTACCAAACATCACCAGAACTGGGCCTTTAGTTCCCTGTAGAGAGAGGTTGGAATGTGGAAGTCATTAACTAGCAGACTTTTAGAGGAAAGCGATCTTATGTTAAACAGACCACATTTAATCGTTTAACTTTTTCCCCAATTGAAGTTATTTTTATTTTAATTAAATTATCATGATTTCCTCCTTTGGGAATCTTTGCTAATTTATTAGATTTTGGTCGTGGGCAAGACACTGTCTGGATGGAGTAAAGAGTGGGTAACAGTAGAGAAGCTGCAGAGAGGTCTGTTAAACTAGGACTCTGCTTCCTGGTCTGCACCCTGGGTGGTCAGGGTTCTGCTTCCTGGTCTGCACCCTGGGT
>NW_015151257.1:361662-363055 GCF_000732505.1 Cyprinodon variegatus | reverse complement strand
ACAACTACTTAGCGACTCAGGTGAGTCTACCCTCCATCATCCTGTAGATCATCTCTCACCGTGTGTGGATGTTGTAGATGCTGTAGGAGGCCATGTAGGAGTGACGGTAGACCTGCAGGAACAGAGATGGAGATGTTAGAGACAGAGACCAAGAGGAGACATTTAAAGGAGCTAAATGTCTGAACGAGCTGCCAGTCCTGACGGCCTGTGGACAGTTGTCATGGCGACAGCTGTGGGACTAGACATTTAATTCCTTCTGAGGATCCAGCAGACAGAGGGACACTTCTTCAGGACAGGACCTGTCAGCAGGAGGCTACAGAAGAGAACCGATCTTAGCTGCAAGCGCCCCCTCAAGGACCACAGATGAATGACATGTAGGCTCAGTTAAATTAGTCCGTTTTTTTTTTAATCATGACACTAAATTGATGTAAAATGTGAAATATGTGAGACCTTTTCCACATTAAGGCGTTTTTGATGCTTTACTAACTAATCAAGAGTTAATTCTGATTCCATCTCCAATAATAAATGGAGTATTTCTCACAATCATCGTGATCTCTGAGTACATGAAGGGTTAAACTATATCATCAAATGCATAAATGCTAATCTGTATGATTAAATAACTTAGTTATTTTAAATTTCTTTTATACCATCCCAATACAATNTATGATTAAATAACTTAGTTATTTTAAATTTCTTTTATACCATCCCAATACAATATATACCATTACATGCAACAAACAATTAAATGTCCTATTAAAAAAAATCTAATCACCTTCTGTTTTTTTTTAAATTATGAATTAAATAATTTGTTTAGTGAAGTTATTTTGTTTTTAGGGGGTCTCCAGGTTTTTGTATTTTTCCTTTTGGGATCAGAAGGGCCCTCTAGTTCAGCTAATAATGGAATAAATTTGCTCTATTTCTACATAAAATGTGGTTAAAAAAATATAGATTTATTTTATTAATCGGGTTTTTGTATAAATAAAAATTGACTGTCCTATTTTATCTATTTTTTTAGTCCAGGAGAGTCTCTGGTTCTACATTTTAATGAAAACCCTGATTCTATTTTTCCGTCAGAAACTCGATGTGCATAAATACTTTTCCGGCAGCAACAGTTTGTTTCATTTGGTTTGAATAAACCAAGCAACACAGATCTCAGAAAAACCTCAGAATAACCTTGATGGTGGAATGAAAGTGTCTCTGAGCTGCATGAGACCAGAATATGGAGATGAGCTGTGATTAATGGCCGAGGCACTAATCCCTCCACAGCTCAGGCTCTGATTAGCGTTAGCATATCTCTGCATCCTCTGCTCTGATGGTACGCTGCTGATTGGGTCTGGATCTGGTCCTGCTGGGGATCAATGTGACTTGCTGGTCTCATGTTACTCTAAAAATA
>NW_015151257.1:359936-360464 GCF_000732505.1 Cyprinodon variegatus | reverse complement strand
ACAAGCTAACTGCAACACGCTGCTGTGGGAGGTTAACCAGTACTTGACTCTGACCCATTTCCTTTTCTCTCTCTCATTCTTCTCTGAATGTTCAGAGGAACGTTAAATGAGCTGTCAGGAGTCCAGGGGACCCACCGATCCAGAACACCGGCCCCTTATTGTTTCTCTTCTAAGCTGGATAAGCTCCATAAACACATGAGGGCCCAGAACAGAACCCTGTGGAGCTCCACTATTCAGAACAATCAGAATCTGAGACCTCAACAGAAACATCTCTAGAAACTGTGTTCCTAAACCGACCCGGCTGATCTTCATGTCCAACTATGAGCGGACCTTTCCCCAGCTGCAGGTTCTGATCTCCACCTCTTAGACCTGGTCCTGATCCGGATCCAGCTGCCTTCTGTAAAGTCAAAGTCCCTAGTGGTCAAGAGGAAGTGCTGAATAATGGCTGAAGGAGCTTCTTTCAACCAATGGCCGGATTCAGAGATGCTCCAATTAAAGGTCATTTTATTTCTAAGCTGATGATTAATC
>NW_015151257.1:355839-357652 GCF_000732505.1 Cyprinodon variegatus | reverse complement strand
TAGAATCCCTGGGCCCTGGAGGTTCTGGAGAACCCCTGTAGGTTCTGTATAATAATGTGTCCTGCCACCACCAGCTGACAGCAGGAGTTCTAACCCTAAAGTGTGTGTTTGGGCACCTGGTTCTGGTTCCGGTTCTGTTCCCTCTCAGAGCTGATTTGTACATCAGGAGAGAGACGAACTGTTGTTTGCTGTGAAGTCAGAACCAGAACCTCAGAAACCCCAGAAATAAATCCAGGGGGTCCAAAGTCCCTCAGAACTGGTCATCACGCTTTAGACTTTCTTAAATCTAGCCAAACCGGTTCTGTCCGGACTTTGACTGGGCCGCTCTGAAACATTTCTGCTTTGGACCCATCAGAGTTGGACGTGCATCGTGGCTTTAATCACTATAGTCCACTCAGTCGTTACGCCTGGATCTTCTACAGGTTCTGACAGTATAAGCGATGTTCTGGTTCCAAAACGGGAAGTTAAAGCTGGTAACGGTATCTAAAGAGACGAAGCATATTTCTGCAGTTGAGCAGTGGAGGTGTTTTAACTTACAAAGGTAGTGTTTGTCACGATTATGTCAGTCTCATTGGTGACGATGTTGAACTTGATGACGTGGCCGTCGCTGTTCCTGTAGATGACCTCAGAATCTGGAGAGAAGAAGAAGAAGAAGAAACTTTATCCAGCAGACACAACAAAACAGCCGCCAACGGCAGAGAGATTCAGGTCAGACTAAGAAACAGCTGAAGGGGAGGAAGAGACTGGTGTTTGATCCTGGAGGATAAGCTGAGAAAGAAATCCATCCATCCATCCATCCATCCATCCATCCATCCATCCATCCATCCCTCATCGAGCAAAAAGCCTTTTCAGAGATTGAACTTGGACTAAATGAACCGGATCAGGAGCGTTTTTCCGTTTCTTGTTGAAGATAAACGTCTGATTTTGGTTCTAGAAGGAACAGAAATGTCCCTAAAACCAAACAGGGATCCAACACTACATCCAGGAAGACCAGATGGAAGGAACCAGGAAATCCGGATCCCCTGACAGGCAGGAAGGATGAGGCCCATCAGAACCAGAACAATAAATCAAAGATGAATCTCCAAGCATGTTTTTAAAACAATGGGAATAAATGTTTTTAGCTGATTGGGTGAAATGGATCAGTGTCGGGTTTATGAAGCTCAATTAAAGCCATTTTCAGCGCCTGCAGCTCAGACACCAATTAGCCAAACTCAGAAGTTGGGAGGACGTCCAGACGGCTTAGAGATGGGACCTTAATGGTTTCAATCATCCCACTGAAAGGAAGCCAAGGTAGAAACAGGTCCAACGCCGCAGAGATCTCTGGCTGCCAGACTTCTTCATCAGATCCTCTGCTAATCCTTTCATGGTCGCTCTTTGGACTCCCACCTCTTTGGGAGATCATCTGTCAACTTGGAACTTTCTGGTTCATGAAAACTTTAATTAGCAAAATGTTTTCCTCTTTCTGCTTTTAGTTTCGCCAACCTTCTTCTGGACCCACCGCGGCGGTCCCAGTAGAACATCCTTTGGGTTCTACGGTGTGATTTCATGCCAGTCATCCAGGATTTGGTTTCAATCAGGTTTATATTTGGTCCTTTGATGTGCCATGTGCTTCTGGGCAAAGAAAGGCAGCGACTTGGCCGAAGTGGATCGACTGAAGCTTCTGGGAAAATGTTCCAACAAATCTGGACAAAGGACACAGTTCTCAGCGGGGCGGAGCTGAGCGGAAAGAACTTTGGTAAAGTTAACAAACTGAGCGAGAAAACGTTTGCATTGGTCTATGACAGGAAAGCAGGAGCAGGTCGGTCCCTGGATC
>NW_015151257.1:353099-355077 GCF_000732505.1 Cyprinodon variegatus | reverse complement strand
TCTGGGTCTATAGTGTCCCTTGGTCTATAGTGTCTCTTTGTCTATATTGTCTCTGGGTCTATGGTGTCCATTGTGTCTTTGTCCCCTGTTGGTGCTGATCCAGAGATCGGCCAGGTTCTGGAACACACCTCCTGCTGATGGGTCCAGTGATTCCATAAAGTTCTGGTTCTGGTTCCTCTGCTGATGTTTAACCTTAGGAACGTTGGTTCAGTTCATTTCTGCTTCATCAGGACGTTTAGCAGAGACCAGCCCAGTGGATCCCAGCGTTTGTGTCCAGAACCGTTCGGGTCATTTTAAAGGGACTGGATGTCCTGCAGAGCTTCAGCTCGGTTCCTCCCAGAAATGAAAAACTTCGAGCTGATAAAAGAATCTGGCTGCAGTGATGTTTAAAACATGACTCTGCCTCTCTGCACTTGTCTCTTTAAATAATGGACCATTCTGAGCTAAAAACGACCCGGTTCTAATGTATAAGTAATGCTCCACGTCTGTAGCTCCATGAATAATGAAACGTTGCAACTTTTTTTTTCTCTGTGCAGCTTAAAAAATGGCAGCCGCTCACGCCAAGCGCCGCCTGCCTCTCCTCAGGCTGCAGACGGTTAGCAGGAATTCCTACAAACTAAAGGTCATCGTGGTCCCGATTAAGAGGATTGGATCCAGCTCCATCTTCCTGTTTACCTGCCAGCAGCTCCCTGCAGCTGGAGGAGGTGGAGGAGGTGGGGGAGGTGGAGGAGGTGGAGGAGGTGGAGCAGCTGGAGGAGGTGGAGCAGCTGGAGGAGGTGGAGGAGGTGGAGCCTCTGAACTTCTTTTCTCCAGCTGGAATCCTCTGAGCTGGAAGCTGGTTTGCTTTGACTGCCGTTGTTATCGTGACATTAAGCCGAGGATTAATGGGATTAAGAGTGTTTTACAGTTTAGAAATGTTTTGAAGGATCCTGTCGGTGTTTCTATGGAAATTAGAGACCTAACCAATTAAAACATGGCTGCCGAGCCCCGGAGCGGCGTGGTGACAGCCTGCTTCCTGCAGCAAAGGGATCAAACAGAGAACCGAGGTGTAAGCTAATGACCTCCTTAATGTTCTCCTCTGGTTCCCAGTAAACAGCAGATCTGAAGGAAAGGTTGCTGGTTCTAATCTCTGCTCTTCTTGCTGTCAGAAAATCAGACCAGGCTGTGGACTAGAAGGTTCTTCCTGGAGGCGGAGCCAGGCTGACAGGGATGGAGCGGATCAGGACCGGACTGAGCCAGTTCTAGACCCTCTGTGTGCCGCTGAGGTCTGGGACTTTAATAAAAACCTGATCTAGTATTTGGATCAGCAGCAGTGATCAAAGCTCTATCATGCCTTTCTATTCTACATGTTACAGATCTATGATCATCCAGCAGTTAGGACCAGTTAGGATCTGAGGACCTTCAGCATCAGTTCCAGGTCTACTAACATCCAACAGCAGGAACAAAATCAGCAGAACCCACAGAGAGCACAGGTCTGAAGGAGCAGGCAGAAGGAGGTCCAGAGAGGAGGTTCCTGCTGGTTCTGGCCTCTGAGTAAAACTACAGGTTCTGACTTCCTGCTTAAGGTTGGACCAAAGACTGATGGAGTCTGATTGGTGGGACGGATCTCCTCATGGGTTCTATGTGTGAAACATCTACAGCTCCACCCCACAGTGCATGCCGCCCTTAGAGAAACTCTGATAAAATCCTCCAGGTCTCCTGATTGGCCCGTTGGATGGAGGAGGAGCAGAACTTCTCTGACCCTCATGAACACAAATGGTAGGAAAATATATCTTTGTTTATTTGGTTAGTATTTCCAACAGCAGGAACAATTAACGATTAAAATAAAACAATGGGCCACTTTTTCATACTCAGCATCTCGTAAAAGTTTGTCTCCCTTGTTCAATTCTATTCAGTTTATTTCTATAGCTCCAATTCACATCATGTCATCTCAGGTCACTTTATAGATCCACATCAACCAGATCATCCAGTCAGATTG
>NW_015151257.1:347747-349734 GCF_000732505.1 Cyprinodon variegatus | reverse complement strand
AGCAGCAGATTAGCAGCAGATTAGCAGCAGATTAGCAGCACGCTGTGATCATCAGACAGGTAATCTGACTCAGAGCAGGACGTGTTGGGACCCTCTGGGATTGGGCGGACCCACCGATCAGTTCAGAGCTGCTTTATTGGATCTATATATTTTTTATCAATCATTTAAACTTTATTCTAACCGTCTTATTCCAGTTATAACATTTTATTCTCTGTAGTTATTTCTGTTGCCTTTCTGTCTCTGTATTATTTTCTTTCATGTTCAGCTCTTGTGTTCCCAGTGATGAGCTGTAAATATAAACCTTTTATGGCTCTCAGATGGAAACAGGCGGTCGTGTTAAAATCATCTCTCTGCTGCATCTTTAGCAGCTCCTGTTTCACCAATCCAGACTAATTTATCCAGCTGCTCCAAACTTTTTACACTAAATAAAACTCAGAACTAAATCCTCTGATTCTCTGCAGGAAAGCAGCTAATTTCCTCTGGGATCCTCAGGCTGCTGTAGTCAGCAGCTGTTCCTGTAACCTGCTGCTCCTCTGAGGCTCCGACAGGAACATCCTGTTACTAAGGTCCTTCACCACAGCCCAGAATACAGCATCAGCCTGGAAACAGGCAGCAACATCAGCCTGGAAACAGGCAGCAACATCAGCCTGGAAACAGGCAGCAACATCAGCCTGGAAACAGGCAGCAATATCAGCCAGATGAAGAAGAAGATGATGATGATGATGAAGATGAAGATGATGATGATGTTGAGGAAGATGATGTTGATGATGATGATGGTGTGCCTGTGAGGGTTCCATCAGTGCAGTGATGATGCTGTGGGACCGTCCCTTAAACTGCAGGCTGGAATCCTGCAGTTTAAGGGACGGTCCCGGGGGGGGGGTCAGTGTGGCCCCCGTTCTGAGTCACCAAGCCGTTTCCATCAGCAGCATCTTCTGCTGCTCAGAAAAGAACCAGTTTGAGGTTCTTCATCCCTGTGGATCCCAGTGACACGCCCCCTCCATATATGGTCATACCGCTTCCTCTTCAGGTCGCTGTGGTACTACCTGTTTGGGAAAACTTCCCTCAGCCTTAAAACAGACAAATTTATTCAGATTTTACAGTTAATCTACAATAAGATCAAACGTTCCCACATGTTACCTGAACTTTCTGCTCCGTAACTATTTCTGTGCCCCCCTCCCCTGCTGAAGTAGATCACCATAGCAACCAGTGAGTCAGCACCTCCTCCAGGGAAGGAGACACTCCATCACTGGTTCTGCTTTCTGGTTCTAAGCTGGAGCGGCGAACGGACCCGGTAGAACCCACGGCGTGCAGCAGGCGCCATGTTTCTCCTCATGTTGATGTCAGCCTGTCGCTTTAGTGACGGTTTGTTCTCATTATTCTGCTCATGGCGTCCCTTTGATGTGGGAGCGGATGGCTGCAGCCTAATCACATTTTAAATGATATTCAAAGGGAGCACACCTTGCTGGCTGCTACGCCTCACAGATCTGCTGCAGCAGGCGCTGCTCAGCTGCTGCTTAGTCATTCCTCAGACGTCCTGCATTGTAAATAAACTGTTAGAATCTTCTAAGTACAAGCCCACAGCTTTAGGCTGAAACACGCTGCTGCTTTACAGCCTCTCTTTGTGAATATCTCTTTGTTATTTCTCTCAAACAAGCCCTCCGCTCGCTGACACCAGGCCGCCGCGCAGACATGCCTCCAGTCTAAACCTGAGCATGGACAGTAAAGACTGAGGCGCATCGCAGACCAGCAGCTGGATTCAGAAACATGCAGAATAAAGATTCCTCCCCTTCAGGAGGCTTAAAGCTTTCTGTCCTCATTAGCAGCAGAAATATATCAAATCCAAAAAGAAAACTGAATCTTGCTCCAAGTTGTTGTTGTAATACCTCTGCTTTACCAGTAGGTGGCAACAACACCGACATTAACGGCCTGCAGATAGAAAAGGAGAAACTGGTCTGAGCGTCAGTGGTTCACCATTTTATATGAGTGT
>NW_015151257.1:344343-345576 GCF_000732505.1 Cyprinodon variegatus | reverse complement strand
CTGCTTATTTTTACAGACCTGGAAGGCTCCGGTCCAGGTAGACCAGGTCCTTGGAGGACGCGGCCCATGAATTCAGACCCTCTGTGTCTTCATGAAAAAATCCTGTTTTACGGCTTGACTCTGATGGTCTAGCAGATATTTGCTACATTACTGCATCCAGACATCTTTACATTTAATAAACGTCTAAACCCAGAGAATAAATGAATACAGGGATGTCTGAATGTTCCTCCATCCCGGCTGCTCTTCATTATTCAGAGGATCACATGATGAACCGACTGACAGAAAAATATCCTGCAGAAAGAAAACCTGCAAAGCTTTTGGTTTACGGCAGAAAAAGAAACAAATTTTTCTCTAAATCCAAGTCATCCATCTTCCCTTTCTCCCGTCTCTCTCTTATCTTCTCCCGTTTGTCTGACGTCTATTTTCTCCATCCATCCATCCATCCACCCCATAAAGCCGCCTCTCTGACCGCCTGACTGCGCAGCAGCGATGCAGGCAGCGTCTCGCCTCAGGTCAGCTCTGAAATGAGACGCCCCCCATTCCTCCCCACCCCACCCCCCTACCAAGATCCACGAAGTTAACTGGCAGCTGGAGGAGAAGCACAGACAAACAAAGGAGGTGCACCGTCCATCAGAGCTCTGCTCCTCAGCCTTCCTATAAACTGATTTACTCCCCCTGCAGCGGAGGCTGTTTATTTACAGCATCAAGCCTGTTTCTGGTAAGTCAGGAATCAATGCGACGGCGAACAGCAGAGCAGAATAAACCTGAACGTCTGCGTTTGCATGAGATGCAGGATGGGAGACGTCTGATCTGATGCTGCTCTCGCTCTGCTCTTTGCTCCCATAAAGCATCACTCAGATCTCAACATGTTGTCACTGATGTCAGGAAGAAGTTGAGGAGCATTTGGAGCAAATATGTGAGCAGCAGAGAGCGGCAGGAAGCACTTTACTCTGGATCATTCAGAGACTGAGGAGCAAAGCTCAGAACCACGTCCTGACTTCACATCGTGGCAGAAGAACTCACCGTTGATCCACTTGGCCTCCGGGTCGTGAACCTGGAACTCAGCTCTGAACAAGTCCTCCACAGTCAGTTTGGTGTCGCTTCCAGCTTGGCTGTCGGCTGCAAACAGACAAACAAAAAATCAGTTCTTCAACCTTTTTCCAGGACATCCTGCAGCTTTTCAACCAAACTTTATTCAGGGAGAACGTTTCCTACAGACTGCATCAGGCAGAG
>NW_015151257.1:341291-342643 GCF_000732505.1 Cyprinodon variegatus | reverse complement strand
GGACCAACTGGACCATCTGGACCACCTGGACCATCTGGACCATCGGGACCACCTGGTCCATCTGGACCATCGGGACCACCTGGACCTGGTATATGGTGCCTTATTCAGTCTCTCCAGTTTCCTCTTAATCTGTCTTATAGGGACAGACAGGTGGGAGGAGCAGCTCCATGTTTTCCTCAGTATTTCCCTGTCTTCCCTCCTGAAGGTTCTTCTCTTCTGGTTTAGAAGTTCCTTCCAATCACCGATGATCCAGGTTTTATTACTGGGAAAGCATCTCACTCACCTGGAGGCTGGTTGGGATGGTGTTCGTTCAGTCCTCTCCATCTGTCCAACCATCTTCTCATTAATGTCTTCATTCAATAATAATATCTGACCCATTTTCCTGAATTACTAGAAATAAAACAATGAGTGCCGCAGGCTCAGGAGAGCCTGCTAGACTTCCTTCTCCCCAGACACCTCCTCCAGCTCCTCCTGAGGAGCTCCAGGACCAGCAGGGACACATTGTCCCTCCAACTGTTCAACCAGTCATGATCCAGATCTCATGACCGCAGGTGAAGGTAGGAACATAGACGGACCCAGAAAAATCGGTTCTGCTCTCTCCACCACAACAGACTGGTGCAGCATCCGCATCGTAGCAGCAGCTTTATAACAACTAAATTCCTTATAATGCATAAAATGGTCTCATTCCTGCATTTAAAATGGTTTTTGATGTAATATTTATTCTTAAATGTTTTATTAACAGAATTAATGGCCTGAAAACATCTTCTTGGGTAAATCAGTTCAATAATTTATCAGTTATTCATGAAGTTACTGAAATGGATCAAATTTTAAATCTATTCAATAAAAATGTTTTTTTGTTTTTTTCATGGTTGCATTTTATATTTGGCAGTGAACTCATTTTAAAATGACTCCATGTGTCACAATGAGGAGCAGGTGTTAAATGGGTCGGCTCCTGGTTCTGAACGTCAGCCATGTTGGCTCCTGGTCACAGCATGTTTGGAAGGTCTGGAATGAAAGTCTAACGGAGCGTGGATCCATCAGGAGGAGGAGATGTGGCGGCGCCGCATCACATCAAGTCACGGGAGAAGAACAATAAGCTGTTTGAAGCAAATACAAGCTATAAACTTTCCCAACATGATCTCTGCCAAAGGAGCCCAACCCATTAAATGGCCGCCTCCATGGGTAGCATCATACCCTGCTGCCATGGCAACGCACCTGCTCCTGTTTGGTTGTAGCTCACCTTTTATTGGCCCCCCTCTGAGTCAGTTTACCGAAACAACCAGATGTGGCCTGACTGAGACCTTAAAGATGGATCCTAACCTAAATAACGGACATTCATTAAAGGAGAAGTC
>NW_015151257.1:338348-340093 GCF_000732505.1 Cyprinodon variegatus | reverse complement strand
TCTGCATTTCTCTCTGATTCTGAAGCCATTCTGTGATGAACACTGAGGTCCATCGCTCCATAAAACCCAAATCAACAATCCAGAGGTATTCAACTTTGCACAGCTGCATCTGAATCTTCCCAGATTTAACTTTGCTGAGTTTCATTCCTCAACAAAACAGAGGAGGTTGAAGGTTTGAGGTTAAATATTTTTAAAGCTCTTCATTTAAAACCACTGAAGGAAAAAGGTTCCAGGAAAAACAAAGTAAAATGTGTTTAATTAATGCAGTGATTTCTGCCTCTTCTTTATTTTTGGCTGAATTAAAACAGGTGAATTAAAGGTGAACAAGAGAACCAAAGCACAAAGTAGTTATTGACACCCTGAGGTTTGTCTAAAAGCATTAAACAGCGACTGAAACAAAGCAATAAGTTTCAGAAACCCAGTTATTGATGTAGTGACGGTCCTTCACTCATCAGAACCCAACCAGCCTGGGAGATCAAGAACAGAACCAGGTCCAGAATTTACCTGGCGTTAGGAGGATGACGGACATGGTGATCATGGAGCAGACCACCAGGATGACCAGCAAGGCGATGGCGATCCCCTTCCAGTTCCTCTGAGGGGGGCTCACCCCGCCCAGGTCCTGCAGACAGAGAGGATAAATCGGTGAGGGGAGGAACGGGTCTACCTGCTTTATTCAACCATAAATGATACTGCTGATGTGAATAAAGGATGAACAGAATTATTTAAATATCCAGTGACGCCGTATTATCCTGACCAATGAGACACGTTAAGGGAAAAACGTTCAACAAACTAAAAATATATAAACATTGCTGATTAACAGAAGCATTGTTTCATTATGTGGACTTCCTACACTCTAAGCTCTGTTAATAAATGTTCATCAGTGCAGAACGGCACATAAAGATGATTTATTGTCCACACAGAGTGTCTGATTTATTTCCACATTTTATAACATCGGTTAATGCTGATACTGCAGGCCTGATTCTGACCTGATCAGGACCAGATTCTGACCTGATCAGGACCATCCTGGAGGAAAACGAGTTAGAGGCTGCAGACGACCCGATACTGACATGCAAGTTCACCTTTCAGCTGAATCACTCTGAACATTTAATCAGACAGACGATGGATGTCTGATTAGAGCAGATCAGAATGGCCTAGTTAAAGTCCAGACCTGAATCCACCTGGGAATCTGTGTCAAACTGAGTTGGACCTGCAGTCAGAGGAGGTTCTGCAGTTCTGACTGTCTAGGTGGTCTACTGAAGATGTTATGGGCTGATGAGAAAACCTGGTCTGATTGGGAGAGACGGCATCCATCCCACTCTAGATGAAGCAGCTCTACTTTCTAGAAATCTGGACAAATGTATTAGTTCTCAAAACCCTGATAGACCAGAGTTCAGAGTCGTAGTTTAACAGACATCTCTGCAGCTACTCTACTGTTACCCACTCTTTACTCCATCCAGACAGTGTCTTATCTACGACCAAAATCTAATGAATTCAAATGAATCCAAAAGAAGTCAATGATTGTCTTGTGATGGAATGGCGACCTGTCTAGGATGTACCGCCTTTCAGCCATAGATTCCTGCAGATACTGACAGTCTATGGATGGATGGAGTAAATTATGACAAATCTGATCGATTTCAGTTTGTTCATTTTAATGATAGATCTTCCTCATGCTCAAAGGTTACCTGTGGAGTACCACAGGGATCAGTGCTAGGACCAATTCTCTTTACTTTATACATGCTCCCAAT
>NW_015151257.1:334786-336157 GCF_000732505.1 Cyprinodon variegatus | reverse complement strand
GGATCTCCGGAATGGCTCTGATCTCTGGAACGGCTCTGATCTCTGAAACGGCTCCGGATCTCTGGAACGGCTCCGGATCTCTGGAACGGCTCTAGATATCTGGACAGTCTCCGTTTATGTAACAGACCATGAGTCTCTTCCTTCTAAAGGTCCATCAGAGCCCCAGCGATCCAAACGTCCTAACGATCAGAACCTTCAGAACTAAATATTCCAGACATGTCTGGATTCAAAAGGAAAAAAATATTAGAAAGAGGAAAGTTTGTTCTTGGTTCTGCCGTTTCACCGTTTCCACCAGCGTTGTAGAGGCTGAACAAGCTCATCAAACCGACACATGAACACCCACAATCCTCGCTAGTTCCTGATTGTCCCTCTGGCGTCGTGGCATGGAATAATATAGCTAAGACAATATTTGTCATAAATCATAAATATGTGCATCATACCTGCGACAATCTAACTGCGACACACGGCTGCAGGAGGATAAGCAGACCTTTACTGGGATGAAGGACGTGAGGTGATGCTGAAGGATAGAGGGAGTAACCTTTCCTGTGATGTCACAGTTTGAATTTTAACAAACATCTAAAGTGTCCAACATTGTAAAGGTTAGTGAACAGCGCCTCCTGCTGGTTAACCCTGGGTTAGGGTTAAACCTTCTCCCCCTAATCTACGCAGAAACACCCCTTTAAACCTGCCTGATCCGTGTCTCTGTCTACATGCTGAATAAGTAACGGTTACTTGGTTAAACATGAAATAAAGAGAACTGAAATTATTCACCTTGGAAATGAGCTAAAACTGCCTTAAAGTCTAAGAGCAAAGAGCTGCAGGACCGTCTGCCTCAGACTCAACAATCCAGAGAGGAACGACTCTGACTCCTCAGCATGAAGACCCGCCTGTCCTCCTCCATCCAACCAACCAGGAACCATGATTAGCCGTGTTCACTGCTGCCCCGCTAACGAGCTGCCATGCCTGTCTGAGCGTGCACATGGAGGAGAGGAGCTGTTAGCGGGGCCCAGACGGTCCGCTGACCTTGGTGAAGAATGCAGAGCAGCGTTTCAGCAGAAGCTGCGTGAAGACAGCAGGTTGGAGACGGCTGAGGAAGTAAAGCCATCTGTACGCCTTGTTGTGTTTATCCATCAAATACTATTTCTGGGCTCCTCGGGTCTCAGCGACAGAATCAGTGGAGGCTTGGCCAGAATCTGAGGCTTAGCTTCTCCGTTTGATCCAGAGACGAAGGAGGCTCAATGTTTCATCCAGTTAGCCTCTAAAAAGGGCATCACTGCTCCGTCTAAACGATCATTTCAATCCTCGCTTTACAGAAAAAGGTTCTGATCCAAATAAAGATTAATTCCTGAGCTATCTCTATAGTTCTGCTGC
>NW_015151257.1:332930-334083 GCF_000732505.1 Cyprinodon variegatus | reverse complement strand
CTGCTTCATTCTATCTCTATTCTCCCACTCTGCAGAATCTGTTAGTTCAATCTCTAACGTTCTGCTCTCTCTGCTTTTTCTCGTAGTAGCTTCAGCACCAGAGATGGGAGGACCCGAAGCGGAGCCCCCAGGCTCTGCTTCCTCAACGTGTTGGTGGGATTAAGGAGGTCTTCAAAGTACTCCACCCACTGACATACAACGTCCCAAGTCGAGGTCAGCAGCAACACCCCCACTATAAATAGTGTTGGTGCTGCACTGCTTCCCCCTCCTGAGACGCCGGATCGTGGACCAGAATCGCTTCGACGCCGTAGGGAAGTCTTTCTCCATGGCCTCTCCGAACTCTTCCCACGCCCGAGTTTTTGCCTCAGCGACCAGCCGAGCCGCCCGCCGCTTTGACTGCCGGTAGATATCAGCTGCTTCTGGAGTCCCACAGGTCAATAAAGCCCGGTAGGACTCCTCCTTCAGCTTGACAGCTTCCCTCACCGCTGGTGTCCAGCAGCGTGTTGGAGGGCTGCCGCCGCGACACACCGACAACCTTCAGCCAAGTTTTTATTAAAAGTTTTATTTATCTATGATTTCACTGAAGACTATTAAACGTGAGAGTATTACTGCTGCCACTGTCTGTATTAGAGGGGGAAATGGTAGGGCCACCCCTGGCCCCCCATCTAGCTCCGCCCACTGATCAAAGGCATATTTCCTGGGACGAACAGGCTGTGGGCGGAGCTAACAGGATGCTGAATGCCTCTGCACATCCAGCTGATGTTTTACTGCCAAAGCTTTAGTCTGACTGCAGCGATAAATCTCTGATTCCAGCTCAATTAGTCACAGCTGAATAACCCCCCCCCCCTGCAGATGAGATACCAACCATTTCCTCCCAATTCAGAAACAAATCTCCTTTATCAGGAAAGGAGAGGCTGACAATCAGCAGCGAGGAGCAGGAAGCAGCCTGGAAACCATCGCCAGGCTGAGAATCAGGCTGCTTGTCTCTCTCTCTACCTGCAGGGTGACATTGGAGGGTTTAGCAGCACTGAGCTATAAAATTGCTAGTTGAAATGGAATTAGTGAGGATGGAGAGGAGGCGAGTGAAGGACAGCGCCACTGGGAGAGGGATGAAGAGGTGCGCCTTTGCAGCTGATTATATCATCTCGCCGTC
>NW_015151257.1:330826-332274 GCF_000732505.1 Cyprinodon variegatus | reverse complement strand
CACTCGGCACCGCCTCTCCGGGTCGACTACGTTAGGCTGGTTTAGCTTATCAGTGAGGAAGTGGGGGACCTTCAAACATCTGATCAGGTTCAGGAGGAACGGTCCAGATGATTGGCTCACAGCGTCCAATCAGCAGTAGACTGGGTCAGGTGGAGGTAAAACACAGTTAGACGGACCTGAGGTTCTGATCCACTTAACCTGGACAGAACTGATGGGTTCAGAACCGGTCCATTCTGGTCCCTCAGACTCTGGGAGGCCAGAACCAACCCACCCCCTGCTTAAAGAACTTTCTCCCACTTTAACATCTGGAGGAAAAACAGCTGGAGGAGTTCATGAAGGCCGTTCCCTGTCAGGTTAATCTATCTCTCTCTGGTCAGATGGATCTCCTAATACCAGCAGTTCCCTTCATGCCATGAAGGAGGCTGTGACTCATTCTGATCTCATGACCTTCATTAGGAGCCGTGAGGCTAAGATCAGATAAACCTCAACGTTTTTACTCCACACCAGAAGCTGTGTTTAAACCAGGGGAACTGGGAGCTAACTGGGATTTACTGCTGGTAATTTAATGGAGTCATTTTCCCCTCCCTCCATGATAGAGAGCCTCTCTCCTTGAGGAGGAAGCTGGTTTCAGGCCTGGTTCTGGTTCTGGTTCTGTTAGGATTCACTTCTGAAGAAACTAGATTAGAGTAGAAATGAAAACCTTTTTCTTTTTTTAATCCATTTCACATCAACATTTAGAAGTAGATGGAAGCTGAATCCTCCTGATGTCGTAGATGTGAATATTTCGGAGCTCTTTATTCTGTTTGAACGTTTTCTGACTGAGTCGACAGAAACAGACGTATCGTTGGTGTCGGCTGTTTGCACTGGATCTGCTGGCAGTAACGACTCCTTCACTGACACATGAGGACGGTTAATTACAGCTCCGGGTGTCAGACTGGCACCTTCGCACTCGCAAAGCTTCAAACGTGTCTGGCTGAGTAAAAACAACATGGAAACACTCAGAGGTGACAGGGAGGGAGAGAAAAATGAGTTTTCTGTCTGTAGCAGCAGAACAAACAGCAGAGGATGGAATCAGCTTCCTGTCTTCAAAGAAACTTAACGTCTTTTTTCCAGTAAGCGGCTGAATCCACTGAGTCTCTGCTTTATGAAGCAAACAACGTCTCAACCTTTGTTTGGTTTTTCTTATAACCTCCAGTGTTTATGCTGCAGCTGTCTGAGGTGCTGCCCCTCCCCCTACTCCCAGAAATGGTGGGAATCACCATAGCAACCAGTGACTTAGCAAACCTTTTACTTAATCAAGCTGAATTTAATTTGCAGCAGATTAGTGGTGTCATTCTATGCTGACGGCAGTTATTTCTATCTTTCTTTCTTTAGACTTTAGTGACATAAAAGCAGCGAACTCTGTCCTCCTGAGCAAGTGGATCCTAGTCCGGTCAGATTCAGGATTT
>NW_015151257.1:327130-329682 GCF_000732505.1 Cyprinodon variegatus | reverse complement strand
GATTGTAACGTGGAACGATTAAACTATGTTTTAACTGAAACAGTTTAAAATAAAATAACTTCATTTTCACTCTACAGACTCGTTCTCTCCTGTCTCCATCTGTCATTGCATTGCTCTCTTCTTATTCGTAGGTTTTGGGTTGTGTTTTTTTTGTCTGCAAACATCTAATGGCTGATTTATGCCACCAGCTGTGGAACTGATCCATTTTTCTTTACTTGTTTCTGTAAAAATCTCAATAAAACTTAAAATCCCCTGAGTTTTCTGTCCAGCTATCCTTAAATCTCTGCACACTTTGACAATCAGATGGATTCAGAGTTTCCTGCAGCTGGATGAAATGAAAAGTGCAAATTAGGTGACGAATCATCTGGTGGATTTTAGCCAATAGTGAGTTTTCTTCTGAGGATTTGGTTAAACTAGAGGAAACACTAATAAACTGTGATTCCAACATCAGCCAGCAGAATTCACCCTCAGATTAATTCTCATTTTTCTGCATCACAGGGAAATAATCTCTGACCTTTAACCTTGAGATCCAACCTGTGGTAGAAACAAAAGCTCAGATGAAATCAAACCGGTTCAATCCGGTTTATTGGACCCAGAAAGACATGAATGGAAACGGAGGGAAGCTTTTGTCTTTCACAGGGAAAGACGATCTAAATCCTTTAGCTCTGCAGACATAGATCTATATGCAGGCAGACGGTTAGCGCTAAGCTAAAGCACAGCCTGATTAAAGCACTGCAGACTGAACCAGCTCCTGCTTTCACTTTATCTCACTGGACGTTAAAATAGACTCACTTTCCTTTGCTAGAGAAATTAAGATCCTGAAATGTTCTTGTTTTTTATTCAAATTTTAAAAAAAAGTTATTTTTTCCCACTGCTTTATCAAGGCAGTTATTTTATAAATTCTTTTCACTTTAAGTGTAAATTTTGAGCTTTTCAAACAAAACATTTCTCTGAGGATTTGAAGCTGACATCGTTCAGGATGAGCAGCTGCTTGTTTGAACGTTTCTTCCTTTTTATTGCTCCTTCATCCAAAAGGTTTTATTCCATAAACAAGCTGCTGATCAAACATGAAACTCTGTTATTCATCATGTTGATAAATCATTAAAGATTCCCCAACGTTTCCTGACCAGCAGGGGAGCAGAGAACGATGCCTTCAGGAGCATCAGGAAAAACTAAGCTTCCAGGGGATTACACCCAGACGGGTTAAGGTTGTAGGAAAATTTTAATTTCTCACATCCTAAAAATCATGCTTTCTGTAGAGGATATTTGGGAAAACTAATTATTCTAAAATTCTTTCTAGAATCACTAGATAGGGCGGATGTAAACCCAGACTGATGATATGGAAACAGAGATCTAATAAAGGGAGAAATCAGCTCACAGCGAACCAAAGACCAGATTCTAACAGAAAAACAGGAAGCTAAGATGAAAACTGTCCGATTTATCTGAAGGCAACGCGTTCCAAGACGTTCCAATAGTTAGCATCTAGTTTTAAAATCAGCTGGTCGGTTAAAAATAAACCTCCAAGAATGAAGATGATGGTTCCTCTACGGCTTTTAGCCTCTTTGAGGTTTTATTTGTTTTAATCTCTAATTATTTCTTTGTGTCTCTGCTTCTTCTTCTAATTAAATCATCCGATGCCTCGTTACTGTTTCCCTCTTAGAAAGACGTCCACTCAAGGGTTTGAAATGTTTTCTGGTATTTTCCAAACATATTTCAAAGACAGATTTACCAGAAAGTACAGCTGATTTATAGATTGTTTTTAATTAAAAGGGACAAGAAGAGAGGGACCCAACCTAGAACAGATAATGGATGTCTATTCTATTAACATTTCTCTATCCGTAGAATGGGGCTGTTTCTCCATTCAGAGGGGCCCCTGCCTGTCTTTGCCCAGGGCCCCATATTTCCTAAATCCGGCCCTGCTGCTGAGCATAAACCCAGATATGAAGGAAACTGATTTAGAAATCCTGCTTGTTTCCCATCTTGCTTCCAGAGCCGCTGGTTTCAGGTGTTTTCATTTTGGGACGCTGTCAGAGAATGAGACCCGCGGCGTGCTGCTTGCAGCGTTGCTAAGCAACAGAAGGTGGATCACTGTTACGGTTGCCGCTTTGTTTTCCCACTAGAAGCGAACGGCACCAAGGTCATTGTCTGTGGTTAGGCCTGGATCAGGGTTTAGTTGAGTTAAACGTCTGCAGCAGAGGTCCGGAGCAGCGGGGAGAAGGATTCTGGTTAAAGCTGAGAAAACGTCCTGAAACAAACATCCTGAGTTTATAGATGTTTCATTCTGAAATACGTGATATTAACGTCCATGGCTGCTGCTTTACTCCCATTAAAAGAGTTAGATGACATTTAGAGATCATGATTGTTGGAGATATGAAACATCAGAGGATCTGCAGGACAAGAACCTCTTTAAATAAAACCAATAAACATCAAAGTCAAAATGCCTCCAAATGTCAAACATTAAATCCTCAGTGATAAACGGAGGCAGAGGTGTTCATCATCAGGGCCAGCGATCCGCCGGGAGTCAATGAGCAGCAGGTGTATCAGGCTGTGTG
>NW_015151257.1:320679-326349 GCF_000732505.1 Cyprinodon variegatus | reverse complement strand
AAAGGGGTCCCTATGTCCTCCAGCAGTCTAAGCCTATAGCAGCATAACTATAGAACCACAGTGTGACCAAGATCTTCTCCAAAGTTCTCTGAAAAAAAGCCATCAATGTATAAATGAGTCCATTAAGACTCAATAATCATCTAGAACTCCTGATTGTTCTCAGAGACGTATGATGGAGCAGTAAGACGGATCAGAGCCGTTTGTCTACATTTCACAATAAACGCCAGAACAATTAATCAGTTATTCATGTTTGTTGTTTTATTGCCTCTGTTGATCAGAAGGAAGATTTATCAGAATATTACAGCATCTGAATGAAGGCGCTGAGAAAAGGCCTGCAGCACCTTTTCCATTAAATCCCATCAAAGCATGGCATCAGTCACACGGTGAATGGGAGCATCTCTGGAGCAGGAGCAGCACCTCCTCCTCCTCCTTAATTCCTGCTGTCTCAGGCCCGCCTGCAGCCTGATGACTCAAACTCTGTAATTGGCTTTTAATCCTGTCGGGGATTGAGCGTGTGTCAGCGGCGGTTAATTCGGGGCACCGGCCGCCATGGGACACGGAGAAGCTTTATGACATGAAGGTAGCTCATCTGGGTCACCACCCAGGACGGAAACGTCACGCAGCGGATGCTTTCTAGCTCCGAGTTTTACTGAGACGAAGGAAAAACCGGTGAGCAGAAAGAACAGGGTGATATTTTTATAAAGAAGCGGCCTGTAGATCAGCCATGGAAGAACTCAGCTTCTGTTTGCTCTGCTTCTGTATTCAGAGAGAGACGAGCTGAACATCTATTAGGCTGACCTTAGAGACGTTCATACGGAGACGCCTCCTGAATTCAAAGCGTCTTCAGGGTCCTTTCCAATAACAAGTCGCTCTGCTTTCTCTTTACTCTGATGATTTTCCGACAAAGCAGAGAGAATCTGTTCCTTCGCCGTTTCAGGTTTAACCCAGAAGGATCCGGAGTGATAAGATGCTGAGGCGGCCGGGCAACGGACCACACATCCCATAGAATACATGGAGCATCTGCTGAAAGCTGCCGTCTGACAAGCATCAGGACAGGAAGTGGATCTGGAGTCTTCCTCGTGTCCTCGTGAAACGCCATCATCCTCAGCCCTAGTAGTTCCAGTTCACAAGAACAGCAGACTGAGAACGGATAAAGTCCCCGGATGTTGTTCTGGCCCCTCCCTCTTTACCCAGCATGCATCAGAGCAGACTGTTCCGTTCTCCAGACTGACAGCTGTCCCAGCATGCACTGCGGCAGCAGCAGCTTCCAGGTTAGCGCTCACAGAGCTCAGAGGATTAAGTTAAAAGTTCTCTTTTCTGTTGCCGTTATTCAATAAAAGTACGTTTTATCATTGGATGAATCATTTCAGGCGAGAATATTATACTTTAAAGCATCAATTTATGGAACATTTACAGATTTAGTGCGTAATTTAAAAAAAGTTCTGATGTTGAGAGGACCGCGGCAACCACTGGAGCTCCGAGGCTAACTGCAACCAGGGCTAACGTTAGCCCGTCTGCAGTGGCCAGGGCTAACGTTAGCCCGTCTGCAGCATCCAGGGCTAACGTTAGCCCGTCTGCAGCGGCCAGGGCTAACGTTAGCCCGTCTGCAGCAGCCAGGGCTAACGTTAGCCCGTCTGTAGCCGTCTGTAGCAGCCAGACTGTGTTCATTATTATTCCTCCACTAAATAAAAAAGTCATAATTTATTAATTTCTAGAGACTATTAATACCAGGAGTTGAAATGCGGCTCCAGACTAGCTTTGGATGTGATGATGTCATCAGTACGCTGCTGTTCCAGTTGATCCAGATTATTCTGCGTTCTCCCGTTCTCTCAGAGTCCAGACTTTCCTGGGTTCTAGTCAAGAACTGACTTGGTGAAGAGACGAGTCCGTACTCGAGTTCTAGTGAATTGGGAATCAGTCTTAGTGTTTCATTGGAGGTTTCTGGTTCTGACCAGTCTGGATTTTGGAAGCACTGGTTCTGAATCAGCGTCCTGCCCAGTTATTCTTCCTTCACATCAACTTTTGTCTTTTCCTTATAGATATAAAAAAACCAAACCATGTGACCATGTGGCGATAAATATTCTGATTGGTGAGGTCATCATCCGCCATATTAACTTATCGGACCAGTTAAAGCAGGCAGCATGCTGAGGTGAGTGAAGCGTTAGGATGATGATGATGATGATGATGATGATGATGTCATAGAGTTGCTCTCAGAGGTAGATGAAGGTGCCCTTTATCTTCCTTTTAAAACTCAGAAAATGAATTTTATCTTAGATGTTTATTTAAAGCAGATGGAGATACTCTGACTGTTGTTTCTAATCTGTTCAGATTAGGATGATCAGATTATTTATCAGTTCAAACCACAGCAGCAGAATCCTGGATCTTCTCTCCAGAGCAGTGAATTACCGCCTCCTGGTCCAGAGGATCAGAACCTGTGAGCCCAGCTCTGGCTGACAGCAGCGGTTCCTCCAAATTCTCCTCTTTAATCCAGAACAGGAGCGACAGCGACTCGATCAGCCGCGGCTCCTTTATCTGTGGCAGCACGGCCTCCAGCTGGCCGGCGGGTCACGACTCGAGTCCGGCCTGGCTGTGGGCCTCCATCACTCCTGTGGTTACAGGAGGCGGCGGCGCAGCTTGTGAGCAGCTAATGTCAAATGAGCCGCTTGTGGTCTGATTTTTCTTTCAGCGATTGGCTGCATTGTGTGTTCTGGCTGCCAGCGGCGCTGCAGCCATGATTGGAGGGAAACAGGACTGGATGTTCTGTGGAGGAATGCATCCATCCCTCTCTAAGGTTTTCCCTCATTAATGTTAAAAGGATTTGATTTATTCTGTTTCGTTTTAACCTGATGGTTACTAAAGAAAAGTCATTCTAATCCAGGAAGGCTGTTTATTTATGGAAAACCAATCAGATGGAGCTCCGGCCGTCTGAACCCTGAACCGTTTCCACAAGTTCTAACCCATCTGTAGGTCCGACCCACAGCAGCTGCTGCTGACGCTGGGGGAAGATTATGAAGGCCTTCTGGTTCTGGTTCTGGTTCTGATTCTGGTTCTGGTTCTGGTTCTGATTCTGATTCTGGTTCTAGTTCTGATTCCAGTTCTGATTCTGGTTCTGATTCTGGTTCTGTTTCTGATTCCAGTTCTGATTCTGGTTCTGATTCCAGTTCTGATTCTGGTTCTGATTCACGTTCTGATTCTGATTCTGGTTCTCTTTCCGGTTCTGGTTCTGGTTCTGATTCTTAATATGGCTCTGGTTTTGGTTCTGATTGTGGTTCTGATTCTGCTTCTCATTCCGATTCTGGTTTTGGTTCTGGTTCTGATTCTGGTTCTGGTTCTGGTTCTAGTTCTGGTTCTGGTTCTGATTCTGATTCTGGTTCTAGTTCTGATTCTGATTCTGGATCTGCTTCTGATTCCGGTTCTGGTTCCGGTTCTGATTCTGGTTCTGATTCTGATTCCGGTTCTGATTCTGGTTCTGGTTCTGATTCTGGATCTGCTTCTGATTCCGGTTCTGGTTCCGGTTCTGATTCTGGTTCTGATTCTGGTTCTGATTCTGGTTCAGGTTCTGGTTCTGGTTCTGGTTCTGGTTCTGATTCTGATTCTGGTTCTGGTTCAGGTTCTGATTCTGGTTCTGATTCTGGTTCTGATTCCGGTTCTGATTCCGGTTCTGGTTCTGGTTCAGATAGCGTGTGGGTAAACCAGGTTTAATTCTATCAGCAGCAGTCAGGTATAGTGTGATGATAAATGAGGCGGCTGGAGGAACCGACGCTGCAGCAGCTTCATGGTCTTTAGCATCTGATCCACTGCAGATCAGATGGTTGAGCTCATTAGGAGGGAAAACCAGCTACATTTCAACGTGACGATAATATCTGACGTTCCTCTGATACCAAGCAGGATAAATAAAACTCAAACCAAAGGGATTCTATCAGAAACACATTCAGCTGATGGTTCCAGAACAATCCGATCATCTGCTGATGTTCAGTCTCCTTCAGTTCAACTCATTTCTACCCAGGAACCCTTGAGCAGCTCCACTGCATCCAGTCGCTCTGCAGTCATTGGGGGGGATTTTCTAACCATCCTGATGCCGTTTCAGGCTCGGCTCTTAGCGTAGCATCGTAGCAGCTAGCTAGCTACGGCTAGTTTATAAAAGGGTTCCGCTCTAAACTGACCATGGAGGTCATTTCTGCTCCTCAGAGGAGCTCCTGATTAAATTCACTTCAGCTATGAAAGAAATCCTGACAAAGAGAAAGAAGACAGATTATTATTCCAGCCACCGAGGTCACTTCTTCAGGGTTTCTTTTTATTCGGAAGAAAAACAGAAAATAAGCTTTGATTTTAAAAAAAATTAATTTTAGAAAAGAGGCAGAACATTTGAACATCTCTTCTGCTTCACGATTAAGGAAAACAACAGTTTTCTCCTTCAGCTTCTGCATGAACCTTTGATGGAAGGAACCCTGTGGGGAGGAGCCTCCACCGTGCATCAGCACGCTCCAAGTCCAGCCTGACCTGCTGCAGAACCCTACTGCAAGAACTCATCACAGAGGCGGGGGGCGCTATACAGACAGCAGCTCTTAAAAACCCGAGGGGAGCGAAGACGCGAGAACATTACATGCTGGAAGGACATCTACACACACAAGAAGTTCTCATCAGAGGAGACCAACATGGAACGGTCAAAGGAAACATCAAAATAAGCTCTTCACATCTCATCTCCAGTCAACCACAGAGGGGGCAGCATCATGCTGTGGGACAGCAAAGCTGCTCAGAGTGGATGGAGCTGAATCAGCAGCAAACTGGTTAGAAGCTGCAGGAGAACAAAGATAGAGGAGGAGGTCCAGCAGGAGAACCCCAGCAGTAGAGGAGGTTCTACTGCAGGAGTAACAATTATAAACCATTTGGGTCCAAATAAAGAAAATCATCAACCAGTAAAAGAAAAGAGACATTTTTAATAATCTGTTACTTTAAACAGAATTTAACTCTGAAATAAAGAGCAGGTCTTTATGCGTTAATGTTATGCTCTTTCTTTACCTCCTCTTTCTTTATCTCCTCTTTCTTTCATCTTTTCTCCTTTTTTCTGTTGTTCCTTTCCTGTTCTTCCACTGCAGCGTCCATCTAACCTGTAAAACTCCCTGCATGAATTATAATAAATCTATTTATACGCATAAATCCAGCGGATCACCATGGCGATAGCCGTACTGCTCCACTGCTGAAAGTAAAATCTGTTGGTCTCTTTTTGGCATCAAGACAATTATTATTATTGCCTCATTTACAGACAGGACACTGTAAAAATAATAATAATAATAATAATAATAAAGTATTTAATATCAAGTGAGCTGAAATGATGTGAATTGAAACTATAGAAATAAACTGAATAGAATTGAAGGTCATTGTGTGAATAGAAGGGAACCATTCAGTTCACCTGATGATGAAACTATGATCACTTTCTAGGACTGAATTACAATGAGCTCTGCTCCTCTTCCTCCTCTTCCTCCTCCTCCTCCTGAGTCACAGCTGGAGACAGCTGTCCTCAGCTGCTTCAACTTCAATCAGCTCCTCTTCATCGTCTATGAGGAGGCTCTGCTCCTCTTCATCGTCTATGAGGAGGCTCTGCTCCTCTTCATCGTCTATGAGGAGGCTCTGCTCCTCTTCATCATCTATGAGGAGTCTCTGCTCCTCTTC
>NW_015151257.1:317839-319247 GCF_000732505.1 Cyprinodon variegatus | reverse complement strand
CAGCTCACCTCCTCCTGCTGCGGCTGGTTCGGTCTCTGGTTCTGGTTCTGGTTCTGGTTCTGGTTCTGGTTCTGCTGCTCCTTCGTGGCCGTCATGCTGAAAGTCCAGGAGGAACTTGGACCAATCCAGAACCGGGTCTCCTAAATCCGGCGGAGAACCGAACCCGGTTCGGCTGCAGAAGGAGCGATGAGTCCGTCACGACGGGAGGTGATCGGAACCGCGGAGCAGAACCGGAGCAGAACCTCCGGGAGAAAGGAGGAGAGTTTCTGACGCGCTGGTTCTGGAAGCGACGGAGAAGAAGATCTCACTTCATAGAGGAGGTGCTGCTGCTCTGAGAGGCTGCAGGAGGCAGCCTGACAGAGGAGGAGGGGAGGAGGAGGAGGAGGAGGAGGAGCAGGGGGGGGCTGCACAGGAGCGGGGAGGGGGGGAGCTCGGTGCTGGTTCGGTTCTCTGACTCTCGGTGTGACTAAGGCTCTAAAGCCTCTAAATAGAACATCAGCTGCCTAAAGTCTCCCAGTTAAAAAGAAACTGGAAGGTCTGACTTAAAATAATGAAACAGAAATAAAAATATATTTTATTTTTTACAATTAGAATAAAAACTTTATTATTCTAATTTAAAATCCACTAAAGGACAGGAACGCGTGGGAAAACTAGAAGCAATCTGAGACTCTAGAAATACCCATAGTAGTAACTACCAAGATAATAAGATAAAATAATATTAAGTGAGAGAAATGAATCTGACGTGACGTCACTCAGTCCTGCAGAGCGCGGTCCAATCAGCTCATCCATCAGTAAATAATGCTGCTTCCGGTTCTGTAGAGCTGGTGCTAAACTCCAACTCTAGAGGAAACCTGTTAGTCTGAAACCAACAGCAGCAATCTCCATCAGCAACACAACCGGGTGAAAACACACAATTCCTCCAGCAGCACCAGGATCCAGGATCCAGGGTCCAGATCCTGGTGCTGCAGGCAGCAGGACTCCCAACGCTCATTGGACAGATAATCTACGGAACCCCGAATGGACCAGAATCTCATTAGCCTAGATAGGCTCACCTGGTGCCCATCTAGGCTAATGAGCCTTTCAATGAAGGCGGAGAAACAGGACATTGATGCATTCAAGGGCCCCAAACGGGTGGGAATTTACACAGAGTTAAAACAGGTGGAAACGCAGAGACCGGATCCGGTCCATTTAGAACCAGAACCAGAACCAGTGGAGGCAACTGGAGCTCCTCCTCCTCCTCCTCAGGATCCAAACACCAGAACCAGCAGCTGCTGCTTGAATTTAGAACAGAACCGAGATAAAGGATAACAGATCTAATCTACCTAGTTCTATTATTCCCATTACTCCCCCAGAGGCTCCTCCCTCCCAGTAACCTCCCCATTACTCCCCCAGAGGCTCCTCCCTCCCA
>NW_015151257.1:302549-314739 GCF_000732505.1 Cyprinodon variegatus | reverse complement strand
TAGTACCCTGTAGTACCTGTTAGTACCCTGTAGTACCCTGTAGTACCCTGTAGTACCTGTAGTACCCTGTAGTACCTGTTAGTACCCTGTAGTACCCTGTAGTACCCTGTAGTACCTGTAGTACCCTGTAGTACCTGTTAGTACCCTGTAGTACCCTGTAGTACCCTGTAGTACCCTGTAGTACCCTGTAGTACCTGTTAGTACCCTGTAGTACCCTGTAGTACCCTGTAGTACCCAGCAGTACCTGTAGTACCTGTAGTACCCTGTAGTACCCAGTAGTACTCTGTAGTACCCTGTAGTACCCAGTAGTACTTGGTAGTACCCTGTAGTACCCTGTAGTACCCTGTAGTATAAAGCTGTATTTGGTGCTTCAGTCTAACTGTGTTCCCAGGGCGCTGTCCGTGGTCCTTAATCGTCACCAACAGTGACCTTCACCTTCAATCATCCTCCTATATTTGAACCAGGAAGTGATTCTCCTGATTTCTGACAGACTGAAGAACTGAAGGAAGGTTCCAGGAACCAGAACCAGGATCCTCAGATCCCTGATGGATCATAACTGAGCTTCAGACGGATTTATTTCTCTGAGTCCATCTGGTGGACAGAGGAGCTGAGAAGGAGGAGGCATCTTCACTCATGTCTTCCTCCTCATCAGGTCCCTGAAGACTCTACAGTCCGCTGAGCTGCTGCTCCTTAGCGTCGATTATTCAGAATCAGAAATACTTTAATAATCCCAGAGGGAAATTACTTAGATTACTTAGATTGAAGGTCTCTGGTTCTGTCCCCCCTCCAGGTAATAATCACACATTACTGGACTCCTGCTGTGCTTCAGCTCAGAGGACCAGAGCCTGGACTCCAACCAGACCCTCTGCTGTCCTTCATGTTCCTCCATCGCTCCTCTTGGCAGGAACTGTTCTGTGTTTAATCACTGATGAATGAAACGTCATTGGCTGCAGCTTCCAGGTTAGTTTGACCTGCCTGTGGATGAAAGGAGCATCAATCCTGCTCTGCATGTCGGCCGCTAATAATCAGGACAAAACGGTGGCATGAAGGCCTGCTCCGTGGACGCCTCCCCTGGAACTGATCCCGGGTCCCTGGAAGACCTGAACTGGGACAAACATGGACATGAAAGGAACCAGGGACGGCTTCAGGAGGAGGAATGGGAAAATAAGAAGGTTTGAAGTAATTTTCTGTTTTCTGCTGAAAGGCGACAGTCAGCAGGAAGTCACTTCAATCGGATCATATTTCTATTAGAGTCCAGCAGAACAAACCTGGATCAGAACCAGAAGAAATGGGATGTGGACCGGAATTTAATATCTGAGGATGTTTTAGCTTTTTTTAGGTCTATTGATGAAAACATGAAACTGATATTTTCATGAAATAAGTGAGTAAAGGTTCTAACCCAGAGTTCTGGTGGGTCCGGTTCCACGGTTAAAACCAGAGGGAGGATCAAAGCTGCTGTGATGTCAGAGCTGAACAGATGTTCGGTTCTTTTCGGATCATCGGATCCGTTTCTCTCCTCATGCTTCGGTTTGTTTCTGCTAAAAAGCTGAGGTTTATTTTCTTTTTTTACAGTTAAACCCTCTGAATGTTTTATGGAAGCTGTTTGGGTTTTATTGGCCCGTTAACCGTCCATTTCCAGCGGCGGCCCCCAGAGGGGAGCAGGCCAGGTCCGCTGGTGGTCATTATGGACGGAACCTCTTAATGGCCCACAGTGGAGAAATTAAAAACCAGAAACGGAATCATCATCCAGGTTCCAATGAATTCACTCAAACACAGGGATGGATTTCAGGACAACGTGAACTGGACAGATCGTCTCTGATGAGGACATTTCCCTCCCTGCTGAGTTAACTCATTAACTTCCAGAGGAGGTGGGGGGGGGCGCAGCGGCCCCCGCAGCGTTTATGACCTCACGGCGTTTAGTGCAGAACTGATGAAAGTTTCATGACCCGCCTCGCCGTGTTGGACCGGCCTTCCTGGGAGTTACCGCCTGTTCGCCACTGCAGCCACCTGAGCAGGTCAGACATGAATAATGGATCGCAGAGAAACGACGGATCCTTAATGAACGCAGGATTCAGGAAGAAAAATCTACCTGGAGTCAAACGGAGCAGCAGGAAGGAAGAAGACTGAATGACCGACTGATGAACGCCATCGAATGACTGATTTTATTCATCTTAGGAAAAAGGAGAAACACATTCCTGGATTTAAGTTGTTTCAATATTAATAAATATGTTTTAAAAAAAAGATAAAAGCATCGCTGTTCCCTTTTCCTAATTTAATTTTGATGATTTATTTTTATCTAGGAGCTGAAATGTCCATAGATGAATATAAATCTGGTCCCCTCATTATAAATTTATAACAAACTCCAATTCAATAAAGGTTCAAACACTAAGATGACGTTAATGTTTAAGTGTTTTCTGATCATCACATGTCTGCTAGCCGTTAGCTCCTTTGGCTATACGTGGCTAAGCTAATCGCTCCGCCATAAAGGGTCCTAATCCGCTGGAATGAGTTTTAAAATGTGAATCAATCATTCATTAAAATAAAATATAATTTTACCAAAATAATGTTTTATTTGCCCCGAACACTGAAGAGTAGCCGCCTCGTTAAGCTCAATTAGTTAACATTTTTAAGCTGAAGCTGGATATATTTTTACATAAATTCATAAAAGACAACAATTCATAAACCTTTTGTAAAACCAGGAGGAGCAGATCCGCCTCCAGAGTTAAACTGTGAGGACAGACATGAATCCTTTGTTGCTCAGAGGAACTTTATTTCTAGATAAACAGAAATGATTTTCTGTTATCGTTCTAGACGAGCAGAGACCATCTTGATCTGGAGAACGATCAGCCTCTCTGCACCGAGCAGCGGCTCCTTTCACATTTGCATGACTTCCATCCTTCCAGCGCCATAAATACTGACTTCAAAATGTTCAATTAACGCAGCAGTTTGGGTTTGTCAACCAATCTGCTCCGGGTGCGTGAACATCAAACGGACCTTATGACCAGCAGAGCGCCTTTCATCACGCAGCACAGAGAGGGAAACCTTTGCAACCAGCAGCCACACTTCTACATTCATACATCTATGTGTGTTTTCATCACAGCGGCAGCAGAGAGCCGACATGATCCGCTCCTTCCAGCTCCTCATTAATTCAATGTGATGCAGCAGGGCTGAGATTAGAGAGAGGCGGGGCTTCCTGCTGTTGACATTGCAGCGTCATTCATCCACTCACTGGTTCTGCTGGGTTCTCCCACTGAGCTTGTTGATACCCCCCCAGGGGTGTGTCAAATGAGCTGAATGAAATCCTAATGAGTGAATTCCCCACAGAGGGGGGGTGATGCTCAGAGCCCAGCCTGCGGATGTTTCCTCCAACAGGTGGCGCTGCTGAGGCTTCAGGAGGCCCATCTTCCTCCGATCCAAACCTTCAGGTTGGTCTGATCATCCCTGACTGGTTCAGACACATTCAGGTGTAGCAGGAGAACATCAGCAGCTGATAAATGCTGAGAGGTTTCTGAGCAGGATGGAAATCCACCCGACGCCACAAAACACGGAGAACCCGTCCGTCAGTTTAATGGAGGCGAGGGTTTGGGTGTTTTTTAACTTTTTGGAATTAAAACACCAACATTAAGGTGACCAACCAAACAACCAGCAACTGTCCAACAAGCAACCCACTGACTGAACCAGCGTTCCAGTGTTTGACGCGAGTGTCTCCTGTTTTGGCCTGTTTTCCAGTGTAGTCCTGTTTCTCTGACTGTGACTAACTGGATGTGCTCTCTTCATCCTCTGACATGGGAGCTGGCTCGGAGCTCGTCTGCCTGGCTGTGTGTTTCCTGGACGGGGCCGCCTGTGGAGCTGGTTGACAGTTGCCTTTTGTATCTATGCTTCTTTTTCTATGTCTGCTTCTGTCTCCTTGAACCCCAGTGGGCCTCAGCAGATGGCCGCTCACACTGAGCCTGGTTCTGCTGGAGGTTTCTTCCTGTTCAAAGGGAGTTTTTCCTCTCCACTGTCGCTACAAGCATGCTTAGTGTGAGGGATTGCTGAAGAGTCAATGAGTCGATGCAATCAGCTGGTTTTCCTTAGATAGAAAACTTTGAATCAATCTGACTGGATGATCTGGTTGATGTGGATCTATAAAGTGACCTGAGATGACATGATGTGAATCGGAGCTATAGAAATAAACTGAATAGAACTGAATTGAATTCTGGTCCATTTCTCCAGATAAATTCTACCAACCGGAGCAGAAGCACCGTACGTCCTCCAGAGGTGACGTCTTCACTGAGGAGGAGAGGATTGTTGCTTTCGTGGAGCTGCTGCTTCCAGATCCTCCTCGGTCCTTCAGCAGCTTTGCGTTGCTCCAGCAGAGCTCAGGTCGTCCAGTAATGAACCAATCAGAGTTCTGGTTTCCAGGACGGGTCTCTGAGCAGTTTTCTGGATTTCTGGCCCATTTGTTTGGTTAGAACCTATAGAACAGGATCAGGTTTGTAGCTCGCTTTGTTCAGAAACAGTTTCAGCTCAGACCATAAATATTCTGTTGGACTGAGCTCAGAACTGAGGTTTTCTGGTTCTGCTGCGGCCCAGAAGAACCAGGCTCCATCTCTCACTGGATGTTATGATCTGGGTCATCACTATCCCTCATCTGGTGCTGTTGGACTTCTCCAGAACCGGAGCAGCAGGAGCTGCAGGAAGCAGAGAACGTTCTGGAGGATGAACTGAACTGATACCGTCCTGATTTGATCTGAAGGATGTTCTAATGATCAGCAGTGATCCAGGAGGACCCCTCCCTCAGAGACGTCAACCTTTCCCCACAAGGATGCCCAGACTGACCCCCCCATCCTGATGAAGGAGAATTATGCATGCAGTCAGAGGAGACACCAGGCATTATTCAAAATCAATAGAGCCGCTGGGTCTCTGCAGGGGGGGGTAATAGGAGGCGGCAGCCCTCCCTGTAAGATCAAAGCCTCTCTGACTCATCCGCTGCTGCAGCTTCGCTCCTTAAGAGCTTTTGTATTCACAGCTTCATGGATCAGCGCCGGCCCGTGCCCCCCCCACCCCCCCAGCATTGTCAGACACGGCTCTGCATCAGGAAACATGCAGCGACTCGCTTCCTGAGAGGAGTCCAAGTCCACCAGGAGCTCCTCCCAATGTGACGGGAGGCAACAGAAAGCTCCTTCTCTCCCTGAGAGGATTTTAGAGGCAGAAGATGATTTATTTCAGGCAGGCAGCTGAACAAACACCAAACATTTAAATTATTCTGTCCTCAAAGATCACAGAGAACCTTCAGGAGGTTCTGGAGGGTTTGGATGAATCTGTTTGAGTGTTTTAAAGCCATGTGGCTAAAAAGCTCTGAAATGAACCTCCGTTTCTAAAAAGGAGGAGATGAAGACAGGAAGGAGCAGATCTACAGAAGAACCTCTTGGACTCTCAGACCCTCCATCCAGATCCTGACCTACTGAGGTTCAGGACCTGCAGAGAACCTCCCAGACATCAGGATTCTGGACTGTTGCTCCATTTCCAGCACAGATGTTTGGACCGGATCTTCTGGTTCTGAGACCCATGGTCCAGATGGACTCTGGCTTTAAAGTCCATCTGGGATGAAGATCAGAGAACGGATCTACTTCCTGCTTCCTACAGTTTCAGGTTCCTTCCTTACTGTCGGACCTGCAGGCCTTCATCATGGATGTTCTCCTCATCATCGGCGCTCCACCTCCTCTGTGTTGGTGTTCAGCAGGCAGCAGCTATCTGCCTGAACCATCTCCTGCGATCCATCATGTCTCCTCAGCGTCTCCAACAAACCGCCTCTTAGCTCCACTGTACCTGAGCTGCTATCGTAATGGAATCTAAACTGTTAGAGGTTCCCTCCTCGCGCCGCAGTCCTGCCTGCAGACTATCTGCTGCAGGAAGACGCTGAGTATGGCTGCTTGACATTTAATAAATACCCCGACGGCTGCAAAGAAAATTAATCTGGGGGGGGGGGGTTATCGTTTGGCACTAAAGGAGGAAAGATTCATCCCAATAAACAATAAAATAATGAACATAATTAAACAATGATTTATATGTCCTAATAATAGAAATCATTCAAACCAACATTGTGGATTTTTAATAGATGGTAACGACTGTTAGAATTATTGAGAAAATAATACTAATAATAGATAATTAAAGGCTACAAACATTTGATCCTGAGCATTTAGATCCTTCCTGAGCCTAAATAGAATTCCAGCACCAGATGAGCATAAATGGCGCCATGTGCTGACAGAAAGCTAGATGGCGACAGAGTGCCACCGTCCTGCAGCATCGGCAACAGAAATGGATTTAATAAACTTCTAATCAGTCTGACTTTTTTCTCCATTGTTTCCACTCTTTGCTGGGAGATGCTAACTAGCTTAGCCACAGTAGGCTACCAGCTGCACAGATGTTTTCTATCGTATCTGGTTTGTTGCTGCAAATAATAAGCAGGACGTAATATGATCTCATATGAGACTGGCTGTTACGATGTCACAGACTCTGCATCTCAATGATGACACCAAACCAAAACTCTGCATCTTTGCACCATAAATATTAACTTCCAGATTAATGCTTTTTACATCATGTTTTTTTCTCCCTCACTGTTTACATTTGATCACTGCTGAACTTTAAGAAATGGAAATGTTCATTTACTGCCTGGAAAGATGTACTAAAGGAAATTTAGTTTTTGTATACTCTCTGTGTACAAAATGACAATAAAAGTTGTCTAGTGTGTTTAGTCTCAGTCTAGTCTCAGTCTAGTCTCAGTCTAGTCTCAGTCTAGTCTCAGTCTAGTCTCAGTCTAATCTTGATTATTACTTCTACTCCTCCATCACTCAGTCCATCCTCACCTCCTCATTCACCAGAAGGATGATGGAGGAGCCTCCGGGACGCTGAGGCCTGCAGGGAAGATTGTTGCTGATCCCTCGCCCCCCAGCCACAAACTATGTCACTTCCCTCTGGCAGGAGGCGGCGTTCCATCAGGACCAGCTCCTTACGCCATCGGCTACCAGCCTTATCAGCAAGGCCCAGAGACCCCCGTCACCCCCGCCTCTCTCCCTCCCCCGTTCAGGACCTACAAGCTACACCAGCGTAGCATCTCCAGACCTCCTGCATTACATTAACGCACAGCCTACTGTGTAAATAGAATATAGCTAAATAATTTATATATTGTGTAAAGCTATAGATTCTATATTCTGTATCTATATCTAATTTGTCCGCACCATCAGCACCAAAACACATTCATTGTAAGTGCAAACCTATTTGGTAATAAACTTGATTCTAATTCCTCATTACATTCACCTGTCTAACTCCGCCTGGTTTCTCATCACAGCTGATCTGATCCACCTTCTCCTGCCTCTATTTAAGGCGCCTGCATCCAGTCATCAGGGCCAGATTATCTTGTTCTCATTCCAGTGTTTTTAGCATTACCTTAATGTTTCTGATTACCTGATCCTGACCTGTTCTGCCTCTCAACCGCTGAGCCTTCCTGTTCCTGTTCTGCTCCGTTTGCCTGACCTGCCTTTGGACTCCTGCTTGTTCTCCAGGACACTCTGGGCGGCGATGGACTGAACTGTTAAACCAGGTTAGTGACTCGCGTTAATCATCTTCCTCCATTAGATTTACGTGGTCACTAACCTGTGTTTCCCTCCTGCAGAGTTTCCTGCCTCAGACACCTCAGCCGGCTGCAGTCTGTCAGTGTTTAAATAAACACTTTTTGTCTCAGTGTGTCTTTCCTGAATCCCGGGTCCTCGGTTCTGAGGACACATCCACAGCGAGCTGCTGCTGCATTTAGAAAATGTCACATTTTTATGAACCCTTAAGGTTATTATTGAGTTTCATAGATTGGATTTAATAAACTCAGGTGAACTAATTAAATTAATTAAACTAGTGTTTACATCTATATTTCTCTGGTTTCCTTAAATCAATTAAATAAATCTAACAAATTTGAGCAAATGAACTTTATAAAAAAAAAGTCAGATTTAAAAAAAGTTTTGCAGGTTTGGATTAAAAAAAAGACTCCAAAGTTTAACAGCAGAACTCAAAATCTTAAAAACACTCAACAGGCAGCTCTATATAACACATTTCTATCTAATCACAGAAGAACATTTCACTAATTATCCTGGGAAATAACAGTGCAGCTCTCTCATTAACTGCTGCAGACAAGCTGCCCTAAAACGTTTCAAGTTAATTATCCTTATATTTAGTTGAATTAAAATCTTTTGTTGTTTAAATATAATCCAACCTGCGTCTGCTCAGCATAAAAACCTCATTTGGAGTATTAATCTGAACATAGAGCAGTTAGATAAAGGGTGGATCTTTCATTGACCGCAGCTTCTGATGACGAACGACCAGAAGGAGGCAGTTAGATGGAAATCAGAGCAGAGCTGCAGAAAAGCTGCTGAAGCTTTAAAGGACGAATCGTCTGCAGCAGCAGGTCACCAAAAATAAACCAACCCAGTCTGCATTCAGCTATATTCTGCTTTTAAATGATAATCAATTAGTTAATTTATCATTTCAACTGGAAAAAATCTAGAGTTACAAATAAGTGCATTAGTTCTTGGATTGAGGAGGTGAAAGGGACATTTTGCAAATTGAATTTAAATTAAAAAACAAATAACTTATTTTAAGTGCATTTTATCTAATTATCTTATTTTAAGAGTAAAATACTAATTCCATTGGCAAACTATCTCATTTACCTGCTCACTTTAAGGGTAAATACACTTAATTTAAGAAAGATTTATTTATTTCTAGATCATTGTTCCAGTGCATTTGTTTAATTAAATGTGTATTTTAACATTTGATGGTATAATTAATGTTTAAATCAGGTATTAGATCAATAAAAAAAATCAAATGATGCAACATTTATATATTTATTTACTTATTTATTTGTTTATTCTGGCCTGCCGTATTTCTCAGGTATAAAATCCCAATGGTTGTGAAACGACCCCCCTCTGGCTCCCGACCCCCCGTTTGGGAACCCTTCTCTTCAGAGTCGGCCTCGGGCTTCATAGTGTTTTTTATTCAGAACAAAAACTGAATAACGTTTTTTCTCCCTCTTAGAAAAGCAGCTGAAGAGCAGAAGGAATTCATCACTGATGAAATGTTTCCTCTTCATGCTCTCAGCCTGTTTCACTCACATTTAATCATCACAATCTTGGTTTTTCTGCTCCTCACTTGTTGATTTTCTGCTGGATCGTCTGAGATGCTGTTAGAAGGTTACTGAGGACGCTGGTGCGGCGTGATTGGACCATCTCCCTGAATGCAGAATAGAAACCCTGATAAAGGTGCCCTTGTCCTAAAAAGCTCCTCGTGGCTCTGCTCTCTCCGATAACTGATGCTCTTGACATTTTAACCAATGAGCGTGTAAAAGGCAAAGACAAACAAGGGCAGAGGGAGCCTCACACAGGCACCAAGTATTGACTGCCAGCGTGTTGCAGAGACTCAGATTGTTGCTGTTTGATGAACCGAAGTCCTGCAGGAAATCAAAAATAAATCCATAAAGAGTGAGCCTCCTGCGCCGCCATCAGGAGAAGATCTCTGATTTGTTCTGGAACATGTGACCCAGTTCCTCTGGACATCAGTCTGACTGATGTCTGCTGCTCTGCATGCGGAGCTGAGATTTCCTCAAACGCATCAGTAACATCAATGTTTCCTTTTTTAATTATTAATGTTCACTTCCACATCAGAAAGTTCAAATAAAGCAAAACATAAAACCAACTGAATGAAAGCGGGAGGCAGTGAGTCCAAACAGACACCAGGGGGCAGAAGTGGGTGGAGCTACGGTTCTACAGGAAAAGAGGCGGAGCTCAGCTAGCAGAGTTCGTACCGGGAAGGTCGGAACATCTGGAAACAGCAGCAAGAACCTTCTAGAAGGAAGAACGAGGCCAGCAATGACTGCTCTACCTCAGGGGATCTAAGACGGCTTTAAACTGTCAGGGTTGAGTTTCATGAAGCAGGCTTAACAAACTCAGATTCAAACCGGCAACTCTAAGTTGATCTAGCCTAAAGTCAGAAACTCTGAGTGTTCGTTTTCACAACAGCTGCTATCGATTCATCCAATCAAGTTTAACCGGGTCCACTCAGGGTCAAGCACGTGCACAATAAGTATGAAAAGCCATGACCAGTGGAGCCCCGATCCGACGAGTCACCATGACAACCAGCATCAGGAAGTACCTATTTCACCCCAATAGATGTAGAGATTTTAATGCAGAAATGAAAAAATAAAATAAAATATTGCAGAATGTGTTTAAATGAGAGAGAAACGGCGCTACAGCTGCAAAGGAGAACAAGAAGCAGCAGATTGTTGCTCGAGTTAATACGTAAGTTTATATGACGAGGTCTATGGCAGGCTGTTTTTACATTTATTAAAATCACTCTCCTCTCTATTGTTCCATTTGTACATCACTAAAATAAGATTCTTCATTATAGAAATCACACTCCTAGACTGAACTGTAATAATAGATTTTCTAAAATTACACTTTTGTAGCAGAAACTGACTTTTAATTGATAGAAAGTAAAAAAAAAAAAATCTTAGGAATACAAATTCATTAAAACCAGTTCAAAACAATATGGCTAGCCATAGCCTGCTGTGACCGCAATAATATTACGGGATTATTACGGGATAAGTTAATCCTAATCCTACCCTTAAAGTCCTTTCTTTACTCCCGCTAAATTATTCAATCTATTAAAGTGTAATCTGACAATAATTTTAGCAGTTCTACATGTGCTGTAAAAATAACCAAATAAAATAAAACAATCCGCATCTCGCTCATATTAAACAAACCAAAACCAGTAATCTCCTCTCCTGTAGAATCCTCTCCCTATAAATATTTAATTCTCTGTGAATTAATGCCGATCATTCTTCAATAAGTTCCTCGTCAAACAGACGTGCAGTGTTTGTTTTAAAAAGTCTAACTGACCTATTGAATAATTTATTTAATAAGCACAAAAACTATAACTTAAATCTGACTAATGAGGAAATCAAGCAGCGTGATTGGCTGTAAGGAGAGAGAGACAGAGGACACTGAGTTTACTGAAGGAAAGCAGGTTAGCTCTGGGAGGATGTTACCATGGCAACAGATACAGAGGATGAGGAAACTCTTTCTCACTGATTTCAGGTTTAGAAATCAGAGTTTTCTGTAAACCTGCTTCATGAAACGAGTCCAGCTGTCCTTGTTGAGCAGAGATGATTTTAAACAACTGTCATTTTCAGAAACAAACTCTTCATGATTTTGGTTTTTAAAGTTGGAATAATTCAGGAGTTTGGAAAAAAGCTGTGGGGGTCCTCAGGGTCCAATCCTTAGCCCTCTTCTTTTTCCCCTAAACCCAGCAGCTCTATCCTCAGCTTTGCAGCTCAGATTATTGCATCTAGTCCCAAACAATTGATCCATTTAGCATTTAGCTTTGGTTCTGAAGGTGGGTCCAAAACAGAGTGTCGGTACTGCAGTTCTTAAAGGTGATGAAACAGTGCCACTTTAAAAATAACTGGAAGAGAAGTCTGGACCAAACCGGACCTGATGTTCTGTTCTGGTTTGGAGGTTCTGATCCAGTACAGTTTGGAGGAAACCAAAAATATTTGTTCTGTGAATTTAATCATTTTTCCTCATGAAACTAATTCTGGCCCAAACTTGATGGTCGGGTTCTGACACCACCTCTATCACAGGTCGGTACCGACTGACTAAGAGACCCGGTTCTGTCGGGGTGAGGAACTGTGGAACTCATGAGATGTCAGACTAGAATCCACCAGAACCCCAGACCCAATCAGTGGCCAAACGGGCCGGGATGTTCTGAGTACTGAAGCAGAAAACCTCCGGCCGGTTCTGATGAGTTGGACCCCCAGCCGGCAGGAACCGTTTGGATCAGAACCTGTAAGGGGAGGAGGGAGGCCGTCCCTGTAGGATCCAAACCTTTTTCAGCCTTTTTGCTCCTCAAACGTTTTATTCAAGTTTTTTTCTGATTAATGGATAAAAACTGAAACAGGATAATTGGTCAGTTTGACTTCCTGCTTCTGAAAGCTTCAGGTTAACCAGAACCTTCAGCGTCTCCATCGCCTGATGGTTCTGGACCGGAAACATGCAGAACTCAGATGGAAATCAAAAACCTTCGGAGAGAAGGAAGCAGAACTTCAGAGATGTTTCTAATGAGAGCGTCTCCTGGCTGCCGACCAGAGGCGGAGGTCTGACCTTCACAG
>NW_015151257.1:293952-300554 GCF_000732505.1 Cyprinodon variegatus | reverse complement strand
GTCCTGCAGCTAAATCCTTTCTATTGGTCCAATTTATTGTTCTAATGTTCTGACAAACTGAATTTAGGTTTTTATTAGCAGTGAGTCTATATATGAGCTTTCGTTTTAAATTGATAAACTGAAGCGTTTTATTGTTTTAATCATATTCTAATTAATTGAGACGCAGCCGTCTGTTGCCTAGCAACCCCTGGCAGAGACCTGCATAGCTGCATCCACGCTGAGCCGCGCTCCTGATTTAAACCGCTGCAGACATCATGAAGGATGGAAGGAAATGAACCGAAGCTGAAAAATGTAGCTGATGAACATCTGGATGTTCTGGTTCTATTTTTAAAACTATCCCTCTTTTTTTTTGCCTCTTCATTCTGATGGTGGTGAAACATCCGGAAGAAGCACTGCTAGAAAGGACTCTGGAAGAACAACAGGAACAAAACGTCTTGCATGCAAAGCAGCAGGAAACTTTTCCAGGTCTGCTGCGACCGAAGAGGAAATAGGAGAAGAAGAAGAAGCAGCAGAGGTCTTCCTCTCTGAACAGAACCAGAACCGACCCAGTCGGTTCCATAAGGCGTCTGAAACGAAACCTCCATCAGGTCCCATGAAAGCTCATTAAGTCATCAACCATCCAGCCACTTTATTAGGCGCAGCTCAGCCAATCACAGCAGGGAAAGTTTCCAGTGGTCACCATGGTAACCAGCTGTCAGTCCATCAGAAACTCTGTAGGATTCGTTGGGCAGACGTCTCTGCAGAATGTCATCATAATCTGTGAAGCTCTTTCTGCCCTGAAGGCACCATCATCATCATCATCATCATCATCATCATCATCATCATCATCATCATCTCCCCAGATCTTCTCTCTGATGGCGTCCAACCTTCGCTGAGGTTCATCAGGGACCCAGCAGCGGACAATGAGGGACACAAACATCCAAATATAAAACACATAAAACATTTTAAACAAATTCCCTTCTAAAGATATAAATGGAGAATAATTAAAATCTGCTGAAAGGTTTATTAAAAAGGAAAAGCTAAGACCAACATCTCCAAGAGGAACGAGGAGAAAGGCTCTGAATACAAACATAACTTTAAAATGTCTCCTAAAACCAGCAGGAAATCTGCTCACATCTTTCTGTTCCAGATTAAAGCCCAGCTGCAGCAGCTGGAGCTGCTCAGTCACTAACCTCCACATTCAGAACATCCAGTACAGAGAATCACGGCCTGGATTACTGTCTGAGAACCAGCCTGCCTCCTGACAGAAACTGGACCTCACAGATTCAGCAGATCAGTGCTGGATTAATGCAGGAGGACAAGGCTCTGTCCTCAGGAAGCTGAAACAGACTCGACCTTCTGACTTCTACAGAACATCAGGGGGAAAAGTATTCAACCATCCACCCCAGTTCAATAAACACAGATGGATTTCCCTCAGTCGGCGCTTTATTTTCATATCTTTGCAAAGAGAGGACAGTTTATCATACGGCCTTATGGGTAATCATCCCCGTTATCATCTAGACAGAGTTTGCCTCCCTTACTTATAATAAGAAATAAAAACTGAAGGTTGTGCCAGAGTCAAATTACAAACTTTGGTTAAACAAGAACAATTCCTGAGAAAGAATTTATTTATTATGGGATGAGTATTCCTTTTATGCAAAACATTTCTAACTCAGATAATTGTGGCCTTGCAGGTAAACAGAGTAAAAACATTTTTTAGTGGATAAATAGCATAACTAAATATATGAGACAAGAGAAATCTAAATCCGCAAGGAAAAGGAGAGGAAGGACTTCCAGGAAGGTGAGGAAGCAACAGAAGCATCGGATATTTAACTCTCTGGGTTTTCCTACAGTTTTAATCAAAAAACTGATTAATGACTGAGTTATTATTTTTTTTTTGGCTGCTGTTGGTTTCACTCTAATTCCTCTTAAACTTTGGTTTCTTTATATTTTGGTCACAGCGGATAAAGGCAGATGAACTGATCTAAACGCATCACAGAGCAACTGCAGGTGGTTTCAAACCTTCAAACGGTCTGAGCTGCTTTCTTCTGTTCAGGCCTGCAAGGCTGCTGCCTTCACCTGAGAAGGTTTAAAGAATTCAGATCGAAAGAAAACAGATTTTCATTCAAAGTGCAATTTATCACATAGCACTTTTTTATAGACATTCCACCAAGTTTAGGTCAGAAGATCCCAAATGATTTGTGGGAAGATCACATTAGAACCAAACTGATCGGATCTTTTCCAGTTTTAGTCAGAAATGTCCAAAGGGAGGCTGGTTTATTTGTGGTGTTTCTGATTCCTGGTAGCTTTGAACAGAGGCCAACACTAATGGACTTCCTGCTCCTTTCTCCTCTGGTAGAGCTGAATGCAGCACTGCCCCCCAGTGTCTGCATGCGGTACAGCAGCGGTGCCTGTCATGCCATGCAGTGACTGACTGACTGAGGCGTCTCCTGCCCTGACTCTCCTCTGTCCAATCGCTCCATCATCAGCCCGCCTCCTCTTTCCTTCTTCCCCATCAGTCTTTGCGTCTCCTCTCCTCCAGGAAACCCTTCCCCTCCCAGGAGGAGGGCTTTAACTCCCAGGACGGAGCAGGTGGAGGTGCTGGTTTCCCTCCTGGACATTTTGTCATGTTGTTTCTAGATATGATGGACGATAAGCTGATAAATGTGCAGCTTCTGTGAAGCTATGATGTTGAAATGGATCCTACTGTACCTAATAAAGTGGCCAGTCAGTGATGCTAGCACTAACCGGTTGGTAGGTTAACTGTCCGGTTACTCCAGCAGAAGCTTTTTGATCCTGTTTTAATGGTTTATTCCAGAGACGTGTCTTTTTTTCCTGAATATTTCTGTGCTTCCTGTTTGGAGCCTTGGGCCTGATGGAGAGCCAGCTGCTCCGTTTCCAAACCCGTCTGACAATCCGATGCTCATAATCATCCAGACAGGATCCACATGGATGAAAACCACATTACACGCTAAAATACCAGCAAACTCAAAGCAGCAGTTTTCCTTTTTTAGCCTAAATCAAGCTGTGATCAACATAATCACACTAAACACTTTAACTGATTTAACAGCTTCCAACGTGCTAAACTTATAAAAAGCTTTTCTAAAAAGCAGTTTGTTATATTTCAGAGGCTGTATGTGTGAAAAATGTCACCTAAAGAACAATATGTTTTAAATATGGTTAAAAAAAGGTCTGCTGGTAGTTTTCTGACAGCTGAAAAACATTGATGAAGTGTCAGAGTTCCTGTGTGAGAGTTAAGCATCTCTACCAGAGAGGATCTTTGTGGAGCACCTGGGTGGAGTTCACAGGTGGAGCTCATCAGTCTGATCAGTGCTGCGCTTTAAAGAGCAGCACAGCTTCATCTGGTTGGTTATTAAAGCCGTCTTTTCCCTGATGGCTCCTAGTTTTTGGTTTTCAGTATTTTTGATTTTTGCTAATGATGTTGAGATGAAGCCTCATGAGCCACAGATCAGATACAACTAGATTGGTTGTTTTTCCAGCCAATCTATTCTTAGATCTCCAACATCTTAACTGAACACTGAGCTGTTTAGATGCCTGTCTAAATTGAACCGCTTCCTGAAGCGGTCACATGGTATCACGGTAGCGAGGCCCCAGATGTCATGAATTTTGGCCCCTCCTCTAAATGAATCACACCTCAACCCGACCCTCCATTACTGGACACACGCCTCGAAGCCTCGGCTCATCTCAGAACATCACTACTGAGCTCTCTGCTGTTATTGTCACCATATCACTGCTAGCTTTAGCATTAGCATGCTAACAGCTTATGATGTGAAAAGAAGCCATGTGCTTTAATCCTACATGATGATGGTTTAATGCAGTTTTATTGTCACTTTTCTAAAGTATTTGTTTAAGGTTTCAGGTTTTCTCATCTGCTTCCTCAGCGACGAGAAGATAGAAGCCGCTAAAACATCAAACACTGAATGAACAACTGGGCTTTAGCATCATCAGAAAGTAGCGCATTAGCTCCTGCTGTTAGCATGCTAATTGACCTAATGCAAGTCAGCACTAATGCTAATGTTACATTAACTGTAGAAGGAGACAAATTTCCAAACTAGCAGAATTTACATGAAAGCACATAAAACTAGTTAACATTTCAATTTTTAGCTGATATTGGGAAATAGTTTTTGTTACAGTTGTAAAACGCTCTAATAATAAAATGATTCCCACCATGTTTCCACAATCAGAAATTCATCTGGATTACAACTAAATCCGCTTTAGGAAACTAAACTGAGAGAAAAAATGTTTGTTCTTGGTCATAAACTTGTGTGAAATAGTAATGAGTTTCCTGACAGAATGGATCCGTTTAGATCGTTTCTGCTAAAGAGTTAATCTGATGTCATCAGCGCACATGCTAAGAGCAGTCCACTGAAATATGGCAGCATTGTTTTAATCTGCTTTTATCTTCGGATTATTTATTTCCGCGGTCGGGTGTGTTGCCTCACAGATTTACAAGGATTGGCTCTTAAAGTCCGCTACAGGAAGTAAACCTTTAAACTTTCATTATACCAGAAGTTTCAAGATGTTAATCTCCAACCAATCATTTGGATTATGACTTCGTTTTAGTGTTTTTTTGTTGGTCAGAATATGAAAAGTTCGTGAAAATCTGAAACACTTATGGAAAACAACAATAGTCCCGTTAGCCTTCTAATGCTAGCGTTAGCATTAGGGTTTAGCTCAGGTTGTGGTTTAAGGCTCAGAAATTATCTCCATCCAGTGAAGCAACGTCATTCTGCATCAGCATATTTTCAGCCTTTCTGCAGATTCAGGACCAAGGATAGAGACGTTCTTTCAGGAGCAGAATAAGCAGCTTTATGGACGTCTCCATTTTAACAATGTCATGTTCATAACAATAAGCAGCCTAAGAGCTGAAACCGCTCCTTAAGCAGCCATTATTGGTGTCAGTAACAGGCGAGGCGATAAAAAAAACGTTTCACACATAATCCAAGATTCTTCATCAACATTCTGCTGAATCTGAGCTTCGTTCTGCTCCTTTCCTCCATTCTCTCCTTATCTCCTCCATATCGCTCCCTGTCAGATGCTTCTCCCCCTGATCTCATCTCTCTCCCCGCCGTCCTCCTCTAATCTCCCCCAGTATGCGTCCCTGAGGACCGATCCAGAAGAAAGATGCTCCTATAAACCACCGCTGAATGAATCTCAATGCAGGCAGGTACGCTGAGCAGAAGATAATGAAAGATGTCTGACGTCACGGCCCCAAGGTTGCTCTCCACCGGGGGAGTCGTGTTTTTATCACGCCTGATGGGGCTTATCTCAGCACCAGGCCTGCAGGCCAAGGTCAATTTCATGCCTGCTTAAAGGAGAAGATGTGGGAAAGTTAGCCGCTGCTCAGTTAGCATCCTGCTAATCGGTCACAAGCAGACGGATCTTTCCCCAGAAGTTGGACTGAAGCAGCTGCTGCTCTACCAGAGCAAGATGGAGGCTTTTCCTCTCATGTCAAATAAATCCAAACAGATGGTGGATGGCTTTATAAAAAAATCACATCCTGTCTGACATGAAGCACAGCCTGAGAATAGCTTTAAGAACGAGTCCTGCATGGTTTTATCTTCCTCTGCTTTAGGAGGATTTCCTTTATCATCAACTCTGAGGTTTAATATCAGCATTTACTTTAAACCTTTTTAAACAATCTAACTTTTAGAAATCCTCTTTGCTTCTTTTCCTTCAGGTCAGAACTCAAAGCTCCTGAAGGTAAAACGGTTTCATTGCTAGAAGCGATTCTGTAGACATATCCTCCTGGTGCATCATGGGTCGGCTGAAGGTTCAAACTAAGGATGTGGTTTCCTGTCAGCTCCGTTTCTCCTGCAGATTTAGATCTAAATCACAAAGTTAATCATCATTGACCAAATAATGGAGAAACAGTCCAACTAAAGCCAACAGTGTGTCCGTTTGTCCGGCTGGAGCAGCATCTAGAAAACGCTACATGGGGGCAAAGCAGGAAAGTTAATCTATTATTTAAACTATGGCTGCAACTAACGATTATTTAATCTGTCGATTATTTTTCCATTAATATTCAGATAGAAAAATACTTTTTATGAAACCAAAGCAGGTGAAACAAAAGCGTTCCCGCTTGAGGAGTTCTAGATAGAGGATACTGACAGACGAAGGAGATTTTTTCTTAAATCTTAAATGCAAAATATTTATATATTGTTTTACAATCTTGGTCTAATTGCTGCTCTAAGTCGCTCTGTCAGCTGAAGGCAGGTTTTACTGCCTCTATACTCCAGTTAATGATTAATCAATAATAACTAAATTAGTTGACTATTATTTCAACAATCGATTGATGATAAATGTAGTCAAAAAAACATCCTAATAAATACTTGAAAACTTTTTGCTGCATCGTTTCTCCTCCGATGCTGCGTTCACACCAGGAACGTTCTGGGCGTCAAAGTGTCTCATTTACATGCAAAGTCTATGGAGGACGTCGTCATAGAAATCTGACTGCCGATTGTCCAGATTTCTGCGTCTGCACATTTCTGATGCTTAAATTTATTCTGGTGTGAACGCAGCATAAGAAGCAATGACAAACTTTAGCCTGATTCTATTCAGTTTATTTCTATAGCTCCAATTCACATCATGTCATCTCAGGT
>NW_015151257.1:289975-293938 GCF_000732505.1 Cyprinodon variegatus | reverse complement strand
CTATCTAAGGAAAACCAGCTGAATGCATCGACTCGTTGATTTTTCAGCAATCCCTCACACCAAGCATGCTTGTAGCGACAGTGGAGAGGAAAAACTCCCTTTGAACAGGAAGAAACCTCCAGCAGAACCAGGCTCAGTGTGAGCGGCCATCCGCTGAGGCCCACTGGGGTTCAAGGAGACAGAAGCAGACATAGAAAAAGAAGCATAGATACAAAAGGCAGCTGTCAACCAGCTCCACGGTGATTGACTGTAGGTCTGCTGTTCTGACAGAACAGTAAATCTGTAACCAAATGAAAACAGTAGCCATCATACAGGCAGCTCTATTTTAACGTCATGGTATCATAGCAACACATTTATTTATATTAATGTTGAATCTGGAGACTTTAAGCCGACAGATGATTATTATAACCAGAGTTGGGGGGCAGCTGTGCCCCTCTTGCCCCCCAGTAGACGCGCCCCTGGCCTGTGGATGAATGAACAGATTTTGGTTTCAGCTCTTCTTTCGGTGTCGCTTTGTGACGGATTCCTGTCGTCAGAGTGAAGAAGCTCCATCAGCGCCTCCCAGAGGCGCTGCTTATTCACTACATGGAGGACAGATGGTTTGTTTTCTGGCTGAGTCCAGATTAGGAGCATCAGGTGTTTGGATTACAGAAATCTGGACTCTGATCAGTGAAAGAGGCGGATTATTTCTACTGTAACAGGATCAAGTTAGTTAAATCAATGAATATTTCCTGATGAACAGGTGAGATGCTGCCGGTCCACATGGTTCCTGACCCACTGGCTCCCATTACGGCTCTAATCTGAATGTGGGAAAAATGAAGACATAAAACCATTAAAGCAAATCAGCTCCAGGAGGCAGACTGAGGAGGAAACAGATTCTCCACTGAGGGACGGTTACCGATGGAGACGAAGCTCTCAGGTTACATTTGCATAATGAAAACAGCAGAAGATCAGATGTGAACATTTGTTCAGTTTAATCCAAACCAGCATGTTTTAGTTCTGCTGTTTTTAGAAGCACCTCAGAGCCTGATGGGATTTCCCATAAACCCCTGGGCCTCCGATCGACACAGCGGCATTAAACCTGGACACACCGGATAAAAAGCATGGCGGGTTGTTTACGGGGCCCCAGAGCCCAGTTGTGTATTAGATTCCCCCCGGGCCTCTGAGGGGGGGGGGACTGAGGTTAGGGAGCCAGCAGATTAAACGTAGAGAGGAACGCCTGAAACGCTCTGCCTGCTCACATGTTGCAGCCTGATTGTTGCTGCAGGGATGGTTGCTGAATGAAACCGTTTCCTTCCTTCATGAAAGCTGGAAACTAAAGCCTCCAGGAGGCTGTTTATAAACCCAACAGACCTTCAGCTGACGGTTTATAGACCTTCACTCTGAAATGTTTTTAACTTGTTAAACAGCAGACCAGTGGCGTGCACTGACATTTGGGGGGGCAGGTGCTCAGGTTAGAAAAAGGGAACCTTATACGTCGCAAGGAGCCGCCAAAAAACAACCAGTCTGATGCTGACGGTTAACGACCTTCTGCAGAAATGACACTTTGGCGTCAATTAAATAAAAAACTATTTAAAATCAACTAATATATATAAAAAAAAAACAGAAAAATTTTATAAATTGAGTTTTTTTTTTTACTGCATGTGTCATTTATATGAAAAAGTGAGTTGAAGGACAGAGCATAAAAAGGTTCAATTCTATTCAGTTTATTTCTATAGCTCCAATTCACATCATGTCATCTCAGGTCACTTTCCAGTTCACCAGATCATCTGGGTTTTAAATTCATAAAGATAAAAAATAAAAGATTGGAGGGGGGCACTTTTTTGCCCAGAGGTGAAAGGGGCGGGTGCTCTAGCACCACCTAGTGTCTATCTGGGTGCGTCCCTGCTGCAGACAGAGGAGCATCGTTTCCATAGTAACTGATGTTTCCCGGAAACAGAGACACCATCAGAAACCTTTAATCACATCTTCTCCTCTAACTCCGTAGATGATTGACAACCTGCAGCTCCTCAGTCATCATTGGTCCAGCTGCTCCACTTAAAGTGAAGCTGGTTTCTGGGAAGGACATGTCTCCATGGAGACCAGCTCCACCAATCAGAAAGCCTGGACGCAGCGTCACTGTAACATCTATAAAGAGAAGCTCTATAGGGCCTAAGATGGAGCCTTGGGGGACGCCTCCGGGAGTTTTTATGACGCAAATAATTTGATAAAATATAAAGGCTGTTTATAAAAGAGATCAGATTGATTGATCTGCTCTGGCTTCTGTTGCTCATTGGTCCTTCTTCATGCCTGCTGATGACATCACACCTGGTTCATTCCTCAGCTCCTCTCTGACCTTTAGGTTCCTTCATCTGATCCTTTGTTGTCCTGTGCTGACTCTGAGCATCAGATAGTTTAACTTTAAATGATCTATTCTGTGTATTTCTATTATCTCCTGTTTGGTTTAGCTGATGAAACCAAATCTAGTTTAGTGAAAATGAGGCATGCAGCAGGTGAGGGCAGCCGATTGGTTAGAGCATTGTGCTTTGGAGGTTCTGAGTTCAACTCCCACAGACTGCCACTCTGGATCCCTGAGCAAGACCCGTAACCCCACCCTGCTCCCCGGGCGCCGCACCGTGGCAGCCCACTGCTCCCCAAGGGGAGGGGCTAAATGCAGAGAGGAATTGTGTGGCTCTGTGAAAGTTTAAGGACAATAAAGTTGAATTCTATTTATTACTGATATCTCATTTATTTGTTCAGTAATGACCAACAGATGATTAAATTATGGTTTAATTTTTCATTTTAAATCCTAATTCTCAATAAATTTAAAGAAATAAGAAATATCTTTTTGCGAAGAGCAGGCAGCCTTCATTTTCCGGACCTTTTCCTACTTTCATCTGTTTTTATTTTTGTTTATCTGTTATTGATTTTATTTTACTCTCCAGAAACAGAATATTTATAATGTTAAAACACTTTACAGAACAATACTTTATCTTTTTATTTATTTTCTTATCAGTTATTTTTATCCTCTTCTTGCACATTTTTGACCACTTTTACCAAACCTTTGCGTCTCTAACACTGTTTCCCCATTGAGGGACAATGAAGGCATTTTCTATTCTATTCTATTGTAAAATACAAGCATTCATTTATCAAACTGCAGAAGTTCTGACCCGTTTCCCGGTTCTGAGCATCAGCAGAACCACAGGCCCGGTTCTGCAGGTCCAGATGAAGATGCATCATCTGCAGCAATGCAGCTCTTTGTCCACCAGGAGGAAGCAGCACCACCTGCAGCTGAACGCAAAACATCCTGAGATAAAGGAGGGAGATGAAGGTGGAGGAGGATGAGGAGGAGTTTAAAGAGAGAAACATTTAAATGACTGAAAAACATGGAGCTAAAAAACTGAACCAGAAGAAAAATGTTTTCAGCAGAAAGAAACTCAGAGTTTGGTGGTTTTAAAGAAAAATGGAGTCTATTCTGTTTCTATTGATAATAAAATATTGCTTAAAAAATGGACCAAGAGGAAAAGAAATCAGAATAAGAAAAAAGATTTTTTTTTAAATTAAAAGAATAAACAGAGAATATAGATCCAAACACATAGATAGACTCTTCCTGACCTGTGAAACCCAAACATTTTCTCAACAGATAAAGAATGAACTGGAAACGCGTCAGAAATAATCCCATAAAATTTATAATCCTGTAAAAATGTCACAGCTTGAACAAAACATTTTCATCTGTCCTATTAATAAGTTTATAATCTGAGGTGTTGGTATCGTCACCATGGCAACGCCGTGTGCATCTTCAAAGAGAAAGCTAGAGAGAACTGAAAGAGGAGGTTGGAGGCTCAAAGCCATTCTATGGTGGAACAACAGCGCCTCCTGCTGGGCGGTGGAGGAAATGCTGGTTGGTTCTGCAGGTGGAGGTGAGCTGCTCTCCACCTTTGGCTCCATTATTATCAGCCTGAAGAGATTCTGAGTCTGAGATAC
>NW_015151257.1:285919-287896 GCF_000732505.1 Cyprinodon variegatus | reverse complement strand
CTTTGCTGCTGTAAAATGACCTCCAGCAACAGTTTGGCCTAAATGCGAGCAGCAGCTAAAGGCTAAAGGCTAACAATGAGGTTCTGCTCTGACCCTCAGGAAACGATGAATCCTCCCGTCTGACCAACATCTCCTGCGTTCTCAGAGAAACCAGGGGAAGTAAAGACTGAGCTGCTGTTTTTAGGTCAGGGTTGTTTGCTAGAAGATGCCCTTTCCTCTGAGCTTGGTGACCTTAATGGATTCAGATTTCTGCTCTTTAAAGCAAAGCTCTGCCCTGCAGGCAGAGGCTGCTGATGCTTCCTTATCTACGGAGCCCCAGAACTGAGAGAAAAGGGATACATGCAGGGAGCATTAGAAATACTCATTTGTGGCCATAAAATATATATAATATGTGCATAAAATACTAAAACATAATCATAAACTAAGAACACCTGAAAGGAACAAAGAGTGATGGACAGAGATGACCTGATGGAGATTATTTTAGGCTGGGGAGGAGCTACTAAGATATTCTGAGAAGTTTGGTTTCAACAAATTAAGATTAGTGAGAAAAACAGTCGCTTCACCGACGGACAGAAAACTAGGAAACTGCAAAGTTCTGGAAAGGACCATGGTCTCAGACCTTCTGCAGTCAGCCGGTCCTCAGAAGGTCTCAGACCTTCTGCTGATGCTGTGTCACCTGGGTTCTGACTGAACGGTAGAAGCAGCTGTGGTTTTTATACCTTCTGCCAGCAGCAGCCAGAACCAGAACTTTGACCAGTTCTACAGTCCAGTCTGGACCAGGTTTTTTAGCCCATCGGAGCAGGAAGTGAAGAGCAGACCAGCAGCGCTGCTTCAGGTCATAATGAAACATCTCTGCTGAACAACAGGAGCTCCTTGCTCCTTTCTGCTCTCCTCATGTCCTCACACACCTTTCTGTGCTCCTGCTTAACGCTCCTTCAGCGCCGGCGGGGCTCCGCCTCTGCGCTCTGATGAAAACGCATGCTTCATCAACTTTGTCACAAAGTCTATGCTTTCTACAGCGGAGCAGGACAGGAGCGGCAGCAGCGGCATACCAATGAGCCGCCGCTGTCAGCCTCGCAAACATCAGCATCCGCTCGCTGAATAATCTCCTTCACACCCAATCACCGCTGAGCTTCTGCTGCCTGGGAGCCTGCTGGAGACATCAGAGAGACGGGGGGGTGGACCTGAGCTTTCAGGAGGAGCTGCTGCTCCACTGCTGCTGGGTGGAGGGGAACATCAACCGGACTTTAGAAACACATCAGCAGGAACCAGATAATCATCAATGCTCACATTCAGCGACACACAGGAGCTCTTTCAATCTGGACACCGTTTCATTCACAACACCTGTCCCATCAACCAGGAATCAGAAACACTTTAATAATCCCAGGGAGGGATTACTTTAGTTACATTACTGCATCAGTAATAGAGTGACTATAGGACCAGTTTAATAGAACACTATTTCATAAGGAGGGGGTCCGCTCCTTCTCACCATCACTTTGGGGCCCTTGGCCTGGAAAAAGCTGAAGGCCCCTGATCTACACCACGAACAGACGTAAACCTGGAGGTGGATGGATCTGGGCTTCATGACTGCAGGAGGAACCAGAACCGCCTGTTTTTCACACCTTCTTCCAGCCAATCAACACCTTCACCGTCTGCCAGATGAAGAACAGAAGGTACGCTACGCCGCGATGCTGAGGTGGCAAACGTCTCCAGATATAAATAGACCTTCAGCTTCAGCAGGTTCTGGAAACAAATCTACAGCATGAAAGCTCCTCAAGGCCCGCCTGGATCCATAAAGGCCCAAACATGTCAGGAACCGAGGACAGAAGGACCCAGCATTCAAGGAGAGTCAGTCAGTAGGAAAGTTCAAAAAGGTTTATTAAATGAACCAAAAGTAAAGTGGAGCTGTGGCTCGCGGACATCGAAGGAGGGAGGCGGGGCACCGCCCAACCTCAGACATTCTGGTTTAACAGTCCA
>NW_015151257.1:282548-285303 GCF_000732505.1 Cyprinodon variegatus | reverse complement strand
CACCGTTTCATTCACAACACCTGTCCCATCAACCAGGAAGCAGAAATACTTTAATAATCCCAGGGAGGGATTACTTTAGTTACATTACTCCATCTGTAATAGAGTGACTATAGGAGCAGTTTGATAGAACACTATTTCATAAGGAGGGGGTCAGCTCCTTCTCACCATCACTTTGGGGCCCTTGGCCTGGAAACGCTGAAGGCCCCTGATCTACACCACGAACAGACGTAAACCTGGAGGTGGATGGATCTGGGCTTCATGACTGCAGGAGGAACCAGAACCGCCTGTTTTTCACACCTTCTTCCAGCCAATCAACACCTTCACCGTCTGCCAGATGAAGAACAGAAGGTACGCTACGCCGCGATGCTGAGGTGGCAAACGTCTCCAGATATAAATAGACCTTCAGCTTCAGCAGGTTCTGGAAACAAATCTACAGCATGAAAGCTCCTCAAGGCCCGCCTGGATCCATAAAGGCCCAAACATGTCAGGAACCAAAGGACAGAAGGACCCAGTATTCAAGGAGAGACAGTCAGTAGGAAAGTTCAGAAAGGTTTATCAATTTAACAAAACTAAAGTGGAGCTGTGGCTCGCGGACATCGAAGGAGGGGGGCGGGGCACCGCCCAATCACAGGACTCTGGTTTAACAGTCCAGTCCAAGAATGTCCCCAAAGCTGCAGTTCCAGAGGTCTTGCAGGAAGCCGATCCTGGTCAGGGATTCAAAACAGACAGGAACAGAAACAGGTGGCAGGATCCAGACTTCCAGGCATCCACAGGTTTCCAGGAGGATTCAGAGTCTGACTGGGACCAGAAGCATGACCAGGTGGTCAGACACAGGAGCAGACAGGATCAGGTGCAGCTGAGCAGGCCCAGTGGAAGAGGGTAGCCGAGACAGGACGTGGAACCAGAACTTGATGCAGGACTTTAAACTGGTCTCCTCCCTGGAGCCAGGCTTACTGGATAAAAACTGAACCTCCCCACATATGAGCATAGAAATATTTACTGGATTTTAAAGGAAACAGTTTAAACAAAAAACAAACCTGATGGAGCAAAGAGAAAAATAAGAACAAGCAGAACCTCTGACCCGCCTGTCTCTAGGCTCAGTTCTGGTGGTGAAGCAGTCCAGGACCAGAACCCAGAACCAAAACTGAAGGGGGGCAGTCAGGGTTCTGGTCCTGGAAGGAGGTCATAAAGGTTCTGGATCCTGAGCATCTCCTGAGGGAAGGAGGAGGAGGATGACATCATGTCTTCATCTTGTCTCCATGAGAAGAAGGCCCATATTCTTGCTTTGTCGGGTCAGAACCAGCCGTCCTGCAGAGTCACAGCGTGTCACTGATGATCGGACTGCCAGAGCGACTCTGACTCTGCTGCTGTCCTTGGTTCTGATCTGATGTGGGTCGACCCGACGCCTCTAACGGATGGCGCCGATTGGACCAGCAGACCGAACCCGGGGCGGTTTCATGTCATGCTGAGTGGCAGAACTGGAGCGCGGCGTGGAGAGGGTCCGTTTAAGAGGATAACGGAGCGGTTCCGACCTCGGCCGGATGATGAGGTCATAGACAGATTAGCAGACTTTTTGTTCCTAATCCCAGCTATGATCCCAGCTGACTGAGCTGCAGCCGCTACCCTGAGATCCAACAGGTTCCAGAGGTTCTGCAGAACCTCCCAGGAGGTCCGTTTGGACCGTTTTCTGGGTTCAACAGAACATCGGATCAGTGGGNGTTTCTCTGAGACGGTTGGTCTGAAGGACGTCTCCCAGCAGAGGATCCATCAGCATCGCTCAGTGATTCAGAGAGCAGATTAAATCACCCCTACCAGGAGGAGGAGGAGGAGGAAGAAAACCTCCGGCTGTAGAAATTATGACAGGATGTGCAGAGATCCAGGTTTCTGGAGAAGAATCTGGATCTTCCACCTGATGCAGCTGGAGAACCAGCATGGCTCTGAACTGAAGGTTCTAAAGGCCCAGAACCTCAGCATCTTCAACTGCAGCATCAGAACCTGTCAGAGCGACTGGATCCAGGATACGCAACAGAGCGATCAAACTTCTGCCACATCTCCACCAACAGGAGGACTAATCTAGATTAAATCATCTAGAGAAGAAGAAGAAGAAGGATATCTGGAGTTTGGTTCTGAAAGGTTCCAACAGAGGAACCTGGAGAACTTAGATCCAAGAAGAAAATCCATTTTCTGATGCAGTTGGAACAATAAAAAGAGAAGTCAGATTATTTCCTGGAGTTTTTCTTAATCTCGGTAGAATCGTCTTTTGGGTCGGAGGTTCTGGTTCTCCTCTGCTGTCTGTTTGAACAGATGAAGGTGGAACGTTCTACCTGGACACGACTCCAGGTAGAACTGGACCAGTGGAGGTCCAGAGTTCTCCTGATTCTTCCAGGATTCACAGAAGGAAGCAGAAGGTCCATGTTAGCCAGCCAATCAGAGGCTGACAGCAATGATGACATCATCATTGCTGTCAGGGCAGCGGTTTTATTCTGACTTCATTTTGAGCATAGAAATATTTACCGGATTTCAAAGGAAACAGTTTCAGCTAAAAACGAACCTGATGGAGCAAAGAGAAAAAATAAGAATAAGCAGAACATCTGACCCGCCTGTCTCTAGGCCCGGTTCCTGTGGGGAAGCAGTCCAGGACCAGAACCCAGAACCAGAACTGAAGGGGGGCAGTCAGGGAAGGAGGTCATAAAGGTTCTGGGTCCTGAGCATCTCCTGAGGGAAGGAGGAGGAGGATGACATCATGTCTTCATCT
>NW_015151257.1:279452-281404 GCF_000732505.1 Cyprinodon variegatus | reverse complement strand
TCATAAAACATCCAACCAACATCTAACCATCATAAAACATCCAACCGTCATCCAACCATCATCCATCTTAATCTGATCCTGGTTGGGTGATGATGAACCGGCTCCATTCTCTCTAACACTTTGATGGTTCTGTTGGGTCCATTTTGGCCGGTCTGGTTCATCACGTTTTACGTCCATCCAGAATCAGATGGCGTCATTTTCCTCCTCTGAGTCTTCAGGATGTGAAACAGGCTTCTTGTTGTGAAGAAGAGCGAAGCTAAAAATGTTCAGTCCTTCTTTGATCTATTTATATCAGTCCTGTCAGCCTGATGTGCAGAAAATACAGAGAGACATAAAAGCCTGGATCCATTAGGTCCGGTTCGGAGCGGGAACAAACCCGACGGGTCCGTCTTTAATGGGACGCTTCCTCCTTCCTCATGTTAACATTCATGCTTTAAAGCTCCATCAGTGTGATGAGGCAACATGCGGCAGAGAGCAGAGGAGCCATCTGATCTGCAGAGCTTTTAGGACCTGCAGCTTCTTCTGATAACCGGCTGCATTTCTCAGAACCAGAACCAGAACCACTTCGACCAAAGGACTGTAGATCTACTCTAAAGGTTTAATTGAAAAAATAATTTAACATTTGACAGTTCCTCATTAGTTCTTTAACCTTCCAGACACCTGAAGCCTTTTTTGACCAAAGAAAAGTAAAAACATGAATCGATGACATGAAAATACTGTTAATCAATGAGATGAAACACATTAAGAATCATTCTGAAGCTTCAGAGGTTAGAATGTTTTAGAAATATTTATTATATGAAAAACTGATTCTTATCAATTCATAAGATTAGACAGAATCAAAGGAATAAAAAAGATTCTGGTTTCTGATTGGACAGAAAAGAACTGAACATTAAAGTTTTACTAGATTCAGCTGTTTGGTTCTCAGGGGAAATAATCAAGTTTCATCCAGATTGGTCTGCTAGAGCCAGTCTCTGATGCTAAATTGTTTTTCTACAGACGGCAGCCTTAAAAGTCAGCTGGTTGGACTGAAGAGTAGAGCTGAATATCATCTGCATAGAAGTGATACGACACATTAGAAACCTACCGATTATGTGGCCTAAGCAGAGAACAGGACCAAAGAGAGTCCTGTGGGACCCCGCAGGGTAAGCTCTTAGAGTCCCACATTTTCTAGTTTGTAAAACCAGCAAATGTTCCCCTGAAAGAAAGGAGACGGAAGTCCGAAGTCACACCTGAGAGGCTATTCAACAAATTCAAGTGAATCAGCATCAAGCGGCAGAAACTGAAAAAACACCTGTTAGCCAAAATCAAACAGACTTTATCAATACCACAGGGAAATTAAATGTTAGAAATGAAGTTGAAAGGAAAATCCCCCAAAAGTATATAAACATCTTAATATTAAAGGTCCTACAAACAGACCTGAAGCCTGACCAGGGGTTCCAATCCCAACAGGAACTGACAGATCCAGGGTTCCAGAAATCCTCCGAGCGTTCAGCAGGTTCAGGGTTCTAGGAGTCCAGCAGCGAGCTCAGACAGACACGCTCAGATGGAGACAGGTGGACCCAGTGGTAGAGACGAACATAGACAAGACATGGTACCAGGATATATGTGGAACTTTAAACTGGGCTCCACCAGGCTTACAGGAATTAAAACTGACCTTCCCCGCGTTCCGAGCAAAAACCCTGAGGGCTCAGCGAAGAAGAGCCGCGACACGATCAGGAGACAAACAACAAACCCTCTCAGTCCACTGACCTTCCAGAGTCAGGGCAGGAAGGACCAGGAACTTAACTCTCATGAAATAAACAATTAACCGACACAGAAACATAACATGAATAAACAAAGAATAGGCGAATAATGATCTGGCCCCGATAGCTGGGCTGAGCCGTATATATAGCAGAGGGAGCAGGTGAACCAGATCAGTGATAATTAGAGAGCGGGGGGGGGGGGGGGGGGGG
>NW_015151257.1:273813-277043 GCF_000732505.1 Cyprinodon variegatus | reverse complement strand
GTAATCAGATCAGCTACTGGGGCTGCAAACATGACACCCCCCCTCAGAAACAAGTGCTGGACCCGGGTGGTAGAACCTTCTGTAGCCCCTCCCACCTTTAGAGACTCTCCACAAACACGGATCCACGTTAAACCAAAGTTCTCCTGTTCGGAGGAAACAGCGCTGTTCTAATAAACCTGCTTCTGCAAATTAAAGCTAATGTGGTCTGAGCGCCAAACGCTAACAATAACTGTATCAATAAAATTAAAATGTTAGTTTTTCCAATTGAAATAAAATTATCTCAAAGACAATGACGAATGGGGGGGGGGGTGGCTCGGCAACATTTCTTTGGGACACTTTAACGGCGGTCCTACAACATAGAACAACAAAACCAGATCAACTTGGACCATCTGCAAGTAAAACATTTAGAATATACTATTAAACAGTCCAGAAATAAAATGTATTGAATAAAATCTACTGAAACAAATTTGTCAGAATTTTATCTTTCTAAACCAAAGGTGGGAAATCAGCTAAATATTGCTTTACAAAAATAAAGAAAGAAAAAACACAACAGGTTCACTGTCATTAATTTACAGCCATATAACGCTGATTTCTAAGGTTTTATTAGTCTGACATAGATAACCCTCATCTTCCTTTATCTCATTAGTTTGCCTGAATTAAAGGTTCGACCAAAATTATCTTTTGAAAAATAAAATGAAACAGAATGAAGAAATTCAAATATTAAATCAAAAGCAGGATTTTCCATCTGAGTCGTATAAAGAAATCAAAGACGTTATAACACCAGTAATGAAGATCTTCCTGGAGCTGGTGAGACTCCGCCATCTTGGAAAGGGCCGTCACTCCTCTGATACCAAAAGATGGAAGAACTAAACTTTGACGTCCGAAAAGCGTCCAACTATAAAACCTTCTCCTTAGTTTTCTAGTGAAAAACTCTCCCTGAAACATCAAGCTTAGTTAAAACCGGTTTTAACTAACCAAAGGCAGACCCAGTATTCACTGAAGCTCGCCTTTAATTGGCCGTAATAAACATGACATTCAGGAAGTCAGAAAAGCATTTATTAGGAACGAAGACCAATAACCCTGAAACTGTCCAAAGGGAACAATAAAAATAAACATTGATCTGGAGCGGGGCCCCAGACTGGGGGCCCCATAAACCTGATCATTTTCACAATGTTTATAGAAGCTCTAAGTCACAGGATCATCCAGGATACAAATATAACAGTTATACAGATACTAGACCACAAACAAAATATGTCATTATTTGCAGATGATGTTTTAATAAACATGTCAAACCCAGAGAACTAATTTTCAAAGCTATAGTCAAAACTCGAATAATTCAGGCGATATATTAAATATCACAAAGACTTAAATCTTGAGCCTCAATTACCAATCAAGCCCTATTAAAAAGCTTAACTTTCAACTGAATTGGAACATAGATCAAATAAGTCATCTTGGTTCAAATACTTCAATGAAATAACAAAGTTATATACTTTAAATTTTCCCCCACTGAATCATAAAGTAAAGGAAGATGTCTAGAGGTGGGATTTAATTCCTTTGGTTCTCGGACTGAATCAGTAAAAATGAATAAATGCTGCATTTATTCCACACAGTCGCATTCAAACATGTGATTCACAATTCTACGAATGGAACAAATTAATATTAAGATAGTGTGGCGAGGAAAACAGCTAAGGATAAAATAAAAAACTTCAGCAGTTAATTAAAAGCAAACTTTAAAGCTCCGTTTTCCAACATTTTTATATAGCGGCACAATTTGATGATGCTGAATGGAAAGAATATATTTGGTGCAGCTCAAACCGAGCAGGTTTATAGGATAAACTGATTAAAGAAGTTAATAGATCGATCAATTTATCTCTAAAAACATGGCTGGATGTAGTTTCTAACAGAAGATTTCCTTAGATAGAAAACTTTGAATCAATCTGACTGGATGATCTGGTGAACTGGAAAGTGACCTGAGATGACATGATGGGAATTGGAGCTATAGAAATAAACTGAATAGAATTAAAGATTAACCTCATAAGATTCCAACATGGTGCTCTATTGATTTAGATTTTACATCATATAAGATGGATGTGAGTTTAAAGAAAAGGACTAAAAAGGCCTCTTGGCGGAGCTCCAAGCTCTCTTTCTGAAATGTGTTTTGGTTTGATGACTTTATTCTTATAATATTAAGAATTTATTCTAGAAATAGAGGGAAAAAATCTCTAGCCTGGATCTAATACAAAAATATGAGCAGAAAAGCTTGAATTTACTCATATCTGGACAGACAGCTCTCTGGGTGCTCAGCAGCCCTAAACCTCCGGGCCTAGAACCGCCCCTGCTTACAGCCATAATCTGGAGAAACATCGGAATTAAGATTAATAATCGGACTTTTTAATCTGGAGCAACTCTGATGCAGAGACTGACCCAACAGCGGAATGGACTCCTGGAACCCGTCCAGAACCGGGAAGGATCGGTGGGACTGAGGAGGTGGAAAAGTGAGGCAGAACCGAACCGAACCGAACCGAACCGAACCTCTGTTCGGTCTCAGCTGTAAAATGACTGAAATCACAGCAAACATTTTCCGCAGACTGAACAGTTTTTACGCTCCTTCAGCGCAGGAACGCTGCGGGTTCCAGCAGAACCAGGGACAGTTCCGCATCGTGACGGGAACCCCCCCACCACACACACACACACACACACACACACACACTCATCTCCATCTCAGCAACAACAGGTCCACAGTCCGAACCTTCCGGATCCCTCAGAGCGAACCGAACCGAACCTCCCAGACGGAGCTGGAGTTGATCTGAACGAACCGAACCTCTGAGGGACGTGATGTGAATGAAAACCTCCAGAGTCAGAACATCCCGCTCAGGTCCAGATGTTCCAGCTGCTGCAGCTCCAACTTCAGGAGCGTCGCTGCGCATCACGCGCCGCCAAAACCCATCAGAGCTCTGCAGGAACCGGAGGCTTACCTTGATGGTTTTAGTGGACTGGCACTGGACCTGATGGGATACGGTGGCCGTCTGGTTCATCTTCGGTTCTGATCCAAAGTGTCCAACGATCCGAAACAACCGTCCGAACAGAGAAGCTCTACAGTCTGACAGGAACCGCGCTGCTGGTCCTCTGAAGCGCAGCTGCGTGATGGAAGGTGAGTGCGCGTAACCAGGGGCGACCGCAGGAAATCCCTGTGTGTGTGTGTGTGTGTGTGTGTGTGTGTGTGTGTGTGT
>NW_015151257.1:271707-272855 GCF_000732505.1 Cyprinodon variegatus | reverse complement strand
CTCCACAATGGATCAAGAGTTCTAATCCAAACCTCCTCCTCTAACGGGTAGATGGTTCTGGACAGAACCGGAACCTTTGGACCGGGGCAGGAAGACAGAGCAGCTTTCATGCTTAAAGGTCACAGTGCAGAAAAAGTTAGTTAATTTTCAGGTAGAACGATTCCGATCCTTCGATCGTCTCCGTTTATCAGACGTTCTGAGCTGTTAACAGAAGAGGAAGGAGTTTTGAGTTTCTTCAGGCTGTTAGAGGCTGAAGGTTCCTCCTGCTGATTTTCACCCATTAACAGCATCAGCTTCGATGCTGCTGGAGTTTCAATAATCTGCCTCATATTTCTGAGGAGTATTTGGGTCGATTTACATTAAACTCTGAGTCTGCAGCAGGTTTTCCTTTCTACGCCTCCTCTCTGTCAAACATGGCGGCGGTTCGTTGAGCTGTTTGAACCTGAGGCCCAGAAGACGACCTCCAGCTGATGGTAGAGAAGCAGGAGGAGGAGAATCAGCACTGCGGGAGCGTTTGGTCAGTCTGCTGATGAAACCCTTTGAAATGGTCTGAAACCAGCAGACTGATCCTCACCATGTCAGAGCCGCCATGCTGCTCGTTCTCCAGGGTTCCATAGATGGGATCATTTTGCTGATAAATGTTTGATGAACGGAGCTGCAGAGAGTCAGTTAGCCGTTAGCAGCGGCCTCCACCGTCTCTACCCATCATGCTTTGCTCCACTAAAGGTTCTGATCCATTAAATGATAAATGGGCGGTACTTATATAGCACTGCTTTCAGTCATTCACGCACACACTGATGGTGGTGAATTACATAGTAGCCACAGCTGCCCTGGGGCTCACTGACAGAAGCCAGGCTGCCGTACGATGGCGCCACCATCTGACCGCCACCATCTGACCGCCACCATCTGACCGCCATCAGTAGGCAATGCAGGTGAAGTTTACAACGACGCCCGGATTGAACCGCTACATCCAACGCCGCTGTTTTAGGTTCTTATTGTCCTTATTGAAGCTTTAGCTTGACGCTCGTCAGACTCCCTTGTATCAAAAACACTCCGAAAATAAATCCATGAGTCCACTTCTTGATTTTAATGGTTTACTTGAAAACTTAACAAACATTACAGAAAATACATCCATGAAATTAAGTCCT
>NW_015151257.1:269868-271551 GCF_000732505.1 Cyprinodon variegatus | reverse complement strand
TGAACATATGAAAATAGCATTTTTTTTATCCTTTTAAATCCCTTTGAATCATTACATAAAAAAACAATATTTATCTTACTTATGAATTTGCGTATTTTTACATAAAATAAAAAATAAATATTCTAACTCAAATAAACTGCATTTAGGCTCCTACTGCTGTTTTTCCATGTTTTTCATTAATGGTGTTCTAAAATTATTTTAGAGGAACCTTCTCAGCCTGTTGGGAAGCAGATGGATCAGACCTCCACCTGGAGAACTTCCTTCCTGTTCCTCAGGTCTCCCTGATGTTGGAACAATCAAAACCAGAATAAAGCCAGGAGGTCCAGGAACTTGATTTCCTAATTCCTGGTTCTTATTTTCCTCCAAATCGTTTCATGTTTGTATGAAACATTTGGTTTAAACACAGAGACCATTTGCTGGATCTTTTCTACCGGAACCAAAATTCAGTGAATTTGTTTTTATTAGATCTGGGTCCATGGCTGGTCTGATCGTTCATGTTAATCTGAGCAATAATTTAAAGCATGTAAATGCTCCACACCAGAGCGCTGATTATGGCTGTGATGGTTACGGAACAATCAGTCCATCCGACAATAATCCATGTTGAACATCCAGACGTGAAGCTAAACCTTCGTCTGTAAGAGAAAAACAGAAGCAGGCAGAGAAACAGGATCTGATGGGATCATCTAAATCAACCAATCAGAAGCTGATCTGGGAGCTGGCAGGGAGTCGGACGCAGCGCTGCTGATGCAGAGCGGGGTGTGGTCAGCGCAATGAGAGCAGCTGCGGTGATTGATGACAGACGCCAGGTGTGATGTCACAGCTGGTTTAAACCGGTTTAAAACCGTGCCGACTGCAGATGGAAGGAATGTTTAATCCTGATTCTCCTGAACATTCAGAGGAAGAACATTTTGCTCAGAGGGATTATATTTAGGAGTCTCCTACGGCTAATTTAATGTTTTAGGACTTTTTCTGATTATCTTTATTAGGAATAACTGAGGTTATTTTCCACATGAACAGTTTTGGTTTATTCCATCTGAAGCTTCTGGGGAACAGTTGGATATTTTATAAAAGTTACATTTTCCAAATTAAATCCAGTCCAATGAAAGATTGTTTTTGTTTTTTAGTTAATCCAGTAAATGTGTCGCTGTAGATCCCTGAGGACAGAAATAACAGCAGATTATTGATCAGCTTTAAGGTTTATGGTTATTTTAGATGAACGGTTCGTTTTTAAGCCGACATTAAAACGTGTCTTTATGAACTCAGCAGCAATGGATGTAATTAATCAGCAGCTTGAACAGAGGATTGGAGCGACTCCAGTCCAAATATTCCCAGAGGCTCGGATTGAAGAGTCTAATTGTCTTTTTAGAGGAATTAATTAACTGCACATCCACTGGGGACTGGATCACAAGCGGAGGATTTGGTTTGACTCATGGAGACGCCTCTGCTGCTCACAGAAACATCCTGTTAGAAGCTGCGGCTGCAGACGGGGGGGGGGGGGATAATCTGGTTCTGTTTGCTTTGAAGGGAAAACAGCTTGCTGTGGTCTGAAGCGGCACGGCGTGGAGACGCTTCTCTGTTCACCGTTTGATGGAGAATCAAAAACCGCCAATTCAGACTCATTATGGACTTTCTATGGAAAGAAACGTCCAGTTCAGATTAAAAGGAACAGATTAACTGTGGAAG
>NW_015151257.1:266686-268565 GCF_000732505.1 Cyprinodon variegatus | reverse complement strand
ACAGAAGAAAATAAAAGAAAGAAAAATATGAAGATTGTTTTTCTTTGCTGCAAAGATTATTATGCCGTGGCTCTAATCCCAGAGGTGGAGCAGTAGGAGTTTTAGAAATGAACGACCAAATGATTGAGTTGATTCAGACAACATTTGAGCTGATGCCAGCCTGGACCATCAGCTGGGAGGGAGAGGATGAGGAGTGACCTTCATCAGCGGCAGGTGAGAAAACGCCGAGTTCATCCTAATCCAGAGGATTAGAGAGAAAATAATAAAGATGTTCAGGAAAAGGATGGGATTAAATCCCAACAAGCTGAGAAGTTTGGTCAAAAATAAACCCTCTGAAAGATGAAGATATGAGCTTCATGTCTGGATCAGCAGATCTAGAGATGAATATCTGAGCTGCTGGACGTGTTTAGGAGAAAAGCTGCTGAAGATCTTTCAGACCAAAACAAACCGGTTTGTTCCAGTTTCCTGTTTGACGCCCAGCCTCTGGTGCTTCTTTATGGCAGAAGAAGAAGAGAAGCTCTCTGGTCCACCATCATCTGGAAGCTCCTGGGACCCATGGAGGTCATCCAGAGGAAGGACAGACTGAGCTTCTGGAAGCTTCCTGATGATCCCAGGAGGAGCTGCTTCCACCTTCTCCTCTGCTTCCACCTTCTCCTCTGCTTCCACCTTCTCCTCTGCTTCCACCTTCTCCTCTGCTTCCACCTTCTCCTCTGCTGACCTTCAGGCTGCAGCCGTGGAGACGACCTGCAGACATTTCCCCTTCATTACATCACTTCCTTTAGATCTGATTCAATCTCTGAGGAGTTTTTATTTTTCAGTGTCTTCATCAGCATTTCCATCCTGGTGTCCAGGTTATGTTTCCATTGAATTTTAGCTTTTATCAGTCAGTGAAAGTCGAAAGTTTAAATCAATGGAATAAAGGAAAACCTGCAGTTTCTTCTTTGGTAGTTCTTCATGTCGGGATGATGTGGAACCAGAACCGAGCCGCGGTCCGGTCCAAAGCCTCCTCTGCAGCGTGGGGATCTTCTACTGCAGAGTTTAGGATAATTACACGGTTACCATGGTAACCCCAAACAGCTGCAGGCTGTGCAGAGTCAGCCCACCTGTGATGGTGGGACCATCAGCAGCGGCTCCACTAATCGCTGATGATGCTCCTCCGCTGAGAGGTGTGATCAGATCCTGGAGGAGATGAAGGAACATCTGAGGAGAACAGCAGCTGCTGGTCCTTCAGGCTTTATGAAGAAATCAATTTCATGGCAGAAAGTGGAAACCAGACCAGCAGAGATACCAGAGAGGCTGTTAATGGGGAAATAAGCGTCTGGTTTCTCTCTGGATGATGAATCAGTGCAGAAACGTTGGAGAGGAGGCAGGAATAATTACTGAGGGACTCAAGACGGCCATAAACTCGGTGGTTCAGAACGGCGCCGAGCCCCCGGTTCATTTACAAGAAAGTAAACGATGCAGCAGAGATTAGAAGATGCAGCATTTATATGTTAGAACCAGCAGGTTTCTGTTTCCGTCCCAGTGCATCCTGGTTCACCTACCTGTGAATTCAGCACATCTTAGTGCTGAGGAGGAACCTGAGGCTAAAGGTCAGAGAGACAGAGGGCATCTAGAGAGGACCGACCCGCTGGACCGAGGTCAAACCTGGGACCTCTGGCCGACACCACAGCGTCCGTGAGCAGCTGAAGGCAGGAAGATGAACCGACAACCTCTGACATGATCCGCGCTTAATGATCAGAAAGCATGGACCCGTTTCTATGAATGTTTGTCACACTGATGGTCAGAACCAGGAAGTCAGAACCAGAAGGTCAGAACCAGGAAGTCAGAACCAGGAAGTCAGAACCAGAAGGTCAGAACCAGGAAGTCAGAACCAGGA
>NW_015151257.1:262905-265709 GCF_000732505.1 Cyprinodon variegatus | reverse complement strand
AACAGAAACAGACGGATGAGGAATCAGTGACCTGATCGACTCGAGCTTCTCTAAACTCATCAGGAATCAGATTTCTATAGAGGCAGAATCACAGCTTCACTCTATTTCTACAGATTCTTTCTCAGACAAGACTCAAAACGCTTTATAGTAAAAATCCAATTAAATTATCAAAGAACAAAATATTAAGGAAACTTTATGAAAACATTCATGAAACATTTCAATATTTAGGAAACTGAAAGGAAATATTCAGGAACTATGAGGAAACATTGACATGGAGCAGCCAATCAGAGCTGGTTTAAGACCTTCAGTTCTAACTGTAAACCAGTAGATCCTCCCATAAAGCAGATGTTTGCAGATGTTTGCAGATGTTTGCAGATGTTTCATTTGCTCCTCAGCATCTGTTTAACCTCCTGTTGTTGGTTTTATTTCTAATCTCTAATGTTTGAGCTTTCAGGCTCTTCCTCTATGGAGATCCTGCTGCTCCTTCTGCTCACCTGGTCCATGAGCTCCTCTGATCTCCCCAGGAGGATACAGGAGGAGGAAAGAGGAGGTTCAGCTGATGTTTCTTCCTTTCTTCCTTCGTCCATCGGAGCTCTGCAGGTGAGGAGGCGTGTCCTACAGGGAGCTCCACCATTACCTGCACTGCAGCTGCTGTGGTTGTCATGGTAACCCAGCAGGGTGGAGGAGCTGAGGTATCATTAGCAGCACTGATGGTGGTGGTGGGGGGTTTCCATCTTCCTCCTCTGCTGAATTCAGACCATAATACTCCCAGAGGTCTGCTGAGACTCCAGCTACATGTCAGGACATAAAGACCAAATGATCTAAATCTGCTCGACGGAAACAGATCAGATGAATTCATTACAAGGACGCCAGAGAGGCTGTGAAAGTGGGCGGAGCCAAACCTGAGGGCCTCTCTGGTTCCAGGATGGATGGAGATGCTCCTGAAGCTCGACCAGCAGTTGGTCTGCTCTCCTGTCAGGGTCACCAACCTTCATGAGGTCTATCATGTCCTATTGGATTTATTGTCCCATCACTGCAGATATATTTGAATCTTTAGAATAGAATCGACGCATTTAGACTAAAAGTTTATATTACAGATTAACATTTCTATAAATAATTGAAAAACTAAAAATATACGATTTGCATCTCATGTTATCACATCGATTTATATAAATATCAAATCATCGTAGCCTGCTTTGCACATCCAGTTGGCAGACACCATTCAAACCAGTAGAGCTGATTCCTTCCTGCTGTCATCATAATCGCCATCGCCATGCAGGGAACCAAATCACCTCGCCTGTTCAGCAAGGACCCTAAAGGCTGATTATGATGTGAAACCAGGTCGTCTGCGTAGGCGTCGCAGTGAACGCAAAGACGTCCCCGCCCACTCCGCAGTCACGCTGCTGTGACCTGCTAGAAGATCGAGGTGCAGGAGAACGCTGGAACCCTTTTTCCTCCTGGATCTCCGCTCTTTTTCGCCGTCATCTCCCTCCGTTGTCGGACTAAACTCCCACTTCCTCACCGCCTCGGCCGTATCTAGACCCACAGCGTATAGATCAGACCACGCTTCAATATTGAGCATAAATACAAAACGTCTGCATCAAGCTCACTGCGACACACTGCTGCAGGAGGATAACCAGCCCTTAACGACTCCCTCTTCAGAGGCATAGACCAGTATCGTCTTTTGCAGGCCAACAAACACCTCAACGACTCCCCATTCCAAGGGGTGGACCAGTTCTCCCAGTTCAATCTGCAAGTTTTCTAAGCAACAACAAGGCTTTGTTTTTGGTCCACTTTATAAAACCTGGAACTAAAACCTATTTCTGACATTTTGAGTTTAAAAATCTTCCTGGATGGAAGAGAAACGTCTTTAAATTCGGAATCAAAGTCCAGTAGTTTATTTTTTAACTTTTTATAGGTTTTTTGGAAATAACCAGTTTGGAAGGGTTCAGGAGAAAGCTGCTTCTCTCTAGAACTAAGATGGACGAAGGACCAGACTTCTTGGACAATGTCCTCTGGACAGAGGAGACCTCAGCCTGTCCTGTTCCTCCACATTGAAGCCAGATTGGAACCCACTGCTGCCGCTGCAGGAGGTCCAATAATGAGACCATCTGGACGGTGGTGTCCTCGCCATGCAGAGGTCATGTCTGTCAGCGCCGGCCTGACGTCCATTATTTATTCAAACCGTCCGTTTCAGCACCAGGTCTGCTGACAGAGCCGTCCCTCAGCCTCCATCAGACCCCCCAGGTGTCCTCATGTGTCTCTGCTGTCTCTGGTTACCAAGTAAATCTTGGTTAAAATCTGAAAAAGATGTTGCAGCTGAGTTAAACCCTTTTATACAAAGTTTTCCATCTTATTCCATCTTTATTTTCCTTCTTTTATTAAGTTTTTCTGTCTAAGTTGAGGTTTCACTCCTCTGTTCGCTCCTGCAGGTTGGTAATAAACTGGTCATTTTTTCTCATACGTGTTGATCTTTGTTTCTATTGCAGTAAAATCACTTCATCTTTTCTCACATCAAACACAGCAAATAAAAGCTGGTATCATATGGAGTCAAATGCTGCCCCTCCATCAGAAACACCTGGAGAGGAACCTGAACCAAAACGAAATGTTAGTCGCATAGAAACCGAATGAAAGGTTCTTCTGTGAACGTCTGCTGAAGCAAATGATCACAGTTTTTATCTCTTCTTCTTTGCTTCGTTGTAACGTCTCATTTTCCTGCTCATCTCAGGATGAAATTACTGGTTAGAGAGCAGCTGAGAGCCCAGAGCTCCTCATCATCATCATCATCAGCATCATCATCATCA
>NW_015151257.1:256969-260538 GCF_000732505.1 Cyprinodon variegatus | reverse complement strand
ATAGAATAGTTTATAAATGACCGTTTTCTGCTCCGTGTCGGACTTCTTAAATCCAAAATGTAACCAAATCACAGACGCCATCTTTTTGGTAACATTTCTTCATCTTGGGTTGCCTGGTTAGCCGCCTCTGTTGGTTGCTGGTTTAACACTTCAGCCTCTGCGTCTCCATCTCTCATGAGTTTAGTAACGTAAAGCATGTCGCAAACCCACATGAGAGTCAAAAGCCGTAAAGAACCGTCATGTTGCAAAACCGCAGGACGGCGCTTCTTTGTGGATTAAAAAAATAAATCTTGTTTATCACTTCTAAACTGTCTGTAGGCTACGTGGCTACAATAATACGTCCGTCATAGTCCACCATGGGAAATATTAGCTGGAATACGAGATACGATTGTGTTAGAAAGGATAGAATAGAAATAGCTCGATAGACACTTTTCTATGGTCCGTAGGATATGTACGTTTTATCGTCCAGCCCTTCCTTCCTCTCAGGTTGGTTTTAGTTTTTCTGGCCTTAAAGAAAAGCTTCATCTTTGGCTCAGAGGATGTTTAGGAGGATAAAGGTTCTGAATGTGGAGCCGGTGGATCAGAAAGCTGCTGTCAGGCGGCGGGTTGAGGAGAGTGATGGGAGGACGGGAGGAAGAACTGCTAAAGGAGGGGACTGGGAGAACTGGTGGAGGCCCAGTCCCCCCAACCGGCTCTGAGCGATGACCCGGTACCGCTGGTGGTGAGATGGACCCACAGCATCATGCTGCCTCTGCTGTGCTCAACAGTCATTGTTCAGTAAAGATGAGTTTTGATCAAACTAAGAATTTAAAAACAGATTTTCTATGAAAACTCAGAGAAAATGTTCTTCATCCTCTGCTTGAACCTCATCCTCACTAAGCTGCAGATTAGTGAGAAAAAAGGCCTAAATTCTTACTAATGAGTCTGATAAACTTAAAGGTGACTCAGTTTGTTTCTCTGTTTTTCTCTCAGCAGGAAAATAAAGTTTGTTTCTATTCCATGAATAGAATTACAGACTCTATGGAAGCGGATCAGTATCGACATCAGAGCCGTTTTAACGCTTTTAATCCCAGAAATCGGCTCCGTTCTTCTCCTCACATAATGAGTTTGATTCTACTTCATTAATTTCTGTTTTATTAGTTCAATTTATCGATGAAAATATTAATTTCAAGCAAAGTGGAACCAAAGCTGAATCAGCTCCTCCATAACTGATGAAGGTTCAGTGAGGAGGAGGAGCGAAGGAGCAGCCATGGCCTCCGCTGACCCACATGATGAACGGCCAATCAGATCTCAGAGGCTGTTAGCAGGAGCTAATAAAGCGTTTATGGAGAGCCTCCTCAGGTGATGAGATGTTTATCAGAAGCGTTCATCTCCTGCTCTGCGGCGGACCGGGAAAGATTCGCCTCGCTGGGAATCAGATTCATATTTAAACCAGAATCAGAAATAAAAGCAGAACCTGCTTTGTTTTATTTGCAGGCGGCGTGTTTCCTCCTGAGTCTGAGATGCTTTCATCCTCCGCTGCCTTCAGCTCCTCCATACATCTGAAGCTGCAGTCCACAGCTTGTTGGTCCTTTAATCTTGGGATGAAAGCAAAGAACACAATCATCTCATGGATGCAGCATCTGTCATTTCCTCAGAAACTAGGAACCAATATTCAGACTGACCAGGACCGTTTTCCAGAGGCTTCATTTAGAATCAGAGAGAACACAGCGAGCGGCTGGGCGGGAAACCGGATTCTCTGCAGAGATGGAAAACACAGGTCAGTGACTGGAATGTCGGGCTGATCCCGACCAGGAGCTTAACTCAATGACCGGGTTTAAAGTCCATCTGATCCCAGAGGAGAGGGAGGAAACCGTTAGCCGCCGTAGCCGCTTCCAGAGCGCCGAGTGATGATGAGCTGATGCTGAGGAAACAACAGCGTCCATTCACTGCAAAAAACATCTAGAAATAAGTAAAAAACTAACTTAAATCAGGTGTATTTTACCCTTAATTTGAGCACTTATATAAGATAATTTGCAAATGTGATTATTTATAAGAGTATTTATACTCTTAAAATAAGATAATTAGATAAAATGCACTTGAAATAAGACAATGCAATAGTTTATCTTATTTTAAATGTCAAATTTCTTATTCTATTGCCAAAGTCTCTCACTTACCTCCTCAGTTCTGGAAAAAAATGCTTTTATATTAAGATAAAATGACTTATTTAGATTTAATTTTTGCAGTGTGAGGTCAATCCAAGCTGAGGTCAGTGAAACAGTCCAGGATCCAGAATCCAGGAAAACAGCACAAAAAAATAAAAAATAAAACTGACAGAGCAGACAAGGGCAGAAACTCCAACAGCCAAAACAGGAAACGGATCAGAATCAGAATTACAGACAAAACTTAGCAGAGTTATTCTCAATGCAGCTGGAATAATCTGCTGATGGGAGGCAGGAGAACATAAAAAGCTGAGGAACCAGGTGGAAACGATCGGCGTTAATTAGACAGGTGAGCAGGAGCCAATCATCCTCATGAACACGACGCCGTCATGTTGGATAAACTCAGAACAACAGGAGCAAAGATTCAAAGTTAGAACAGCGTTGGCTGGAAACCACGGATCAGGATTTATCTGAAAGGAGACGAGGAAATTTAATCAAACACAGAATCATTCATGAGTGAAAGAATCCAGAATTATCCAACAGGCTGTTTTTTATCTCACAGGAAGTCTAAAGAATAAAAGAATATAAACTAAACGCGCCTCGGCGAGTCGCAGTTCCAAATGTTCACAGTAACTTTACTCTGCAGAGCATCAGCTGTTATCTGAATAAATGAGAAAATCAGCACGTTTCCTGTTGGCTCTTCCCTTTTTTCTACCTTCTGTTTTCCTTCCACTCAACTTTCCATGAACATGTTTGGACACGGCGATCTGAGCAGCCTCTAAAGGCCATTTTCTACCTTTTTTCTATCTTCAACCTTTAAAATATCGAAGATGTTCGCTTCCTTTATCTGTTGGTTCATTAAATTAGTCAGAAAATAAATCCTTTAACAGTAGTTTGGTATTTTCTTTAATTTGTGCCGTTCTTAGCTTTGTGAAAATGAAAGCATCAGGATTTGCTTGGTTCAGAGCGGAACTGAGGAGTTAAACAGATCTAAGAACAGATCTATAGAAAACTTCCCAGCAATCCCCCCTATCATCAGCCTGGTTCATCCCACAGGGGATCAGTTTTATTAAAAGCAGAGCAGCAGGAGCATTTATCCCGATGCTGCAGCCGCTCACGTCTCTTTATTATTCATAGTTTTTACACAGAGGAAGCAGGAAATGAAGCGGCGATTAAAACCAAACGACCGGGCAGTAAAAGAGGAAAGATTCCAGATATTCAGCCTTTAAAGGACAGCGGTTTGTTTCTGTCAGCTATTGCTCCACAGCTGCTCATTCTGCCAAATTAAAGGTTTATTAATGGCGGCTCATCAATCGCAGCATCACCTCAGGATCAGAGCCGAGGTTCCTAAATGAAGAACCCTGGTTCCCATGTTCTCTGCTCATTACTGAAAACAACCTAGATCACAAACCATCAACATGATCAGCC
>NW_015151257.1:253327-255808 GCF_000732505.1 Cyprinodon variegatus | reverse complement strand
TCATGACTGAAAGAACGAGATTCTCGAGTCAACAAGTCGATGGAATTAACTGGTTTTCTTTACATAAAAGACTTTTATTATTTTGGAAAGTGACCTGAGTTGAAATAATGTGAATTGAAGCTACAGAAAGAACTGAACTCTTCTTTGATGATGTCATCCTTCTCTGGGAGCAGCCATCTTGGATCACCACTGCTTCCATTGACACATCATAAACCATCATAAACCAGTCCAACCAGTGAATTCTTGTCTTTCTTCTTCAAATTGATGATAAATAAAAATGTCAGGAGGTGAGATCTCCTGGAAAGGATCTCTGAACCAAACAGAAGCGACTTTAAAGCCTTTTCATCCTCAGCATCCTTCTCCATGGCAACCATCTGAGTTCTGCAGTGTTTGCAGCTCATTCCCGCCCCCCCTCACCTCCTGTCCTGTAGGAGCATCATGAGGCGGTGAGGTGGGAAACATTAGCAGCCCCGCTGCCTCTGAGCTGGATTAATGAGCCGAGCGGCGCTGATCCGGGCCGAGGCGGATCATTTGTTAGGGGACCGTCTCCATTAAACAGCAATAAGGAGAATTCAAGGAGCTCCAGCAGAGCAGGAGGAACCGCTGGAGATTAATAATCACTAAACTCATCAGGCGCTGGAGCCTGAAATGAAATTAAAAAGCTGCAAACAACAGAGGAAAACTGCAGCTCGTCTCTTTATTACATTTAAAGCTCTTTTTGAACTTTGCTTGTTTCTTTCATTTGTTTTATTTCCAGGCTTCCTGACTTCAAGCTGCTGCTGATTCCTGCTAAAATAATCCTTCTAACACAGAGACAATGATGGGGGGGGGGCTGTCTGATCCCTGCTTTTCTAATAATAACAATATGACATTTTTAAGGAACTGTTTATCAGATTAAAGATGACTTTATGCAGTTCTGGGTCCGTTTCAGACGAGTTATTAACAAATGTTTAGACAGAAAGGATGCTTTAAAAACTCCTCTTCAAAGGCATCTAAGTGTCGATGTCTCCACTGCATTGGTCAGAAACACTGACCTACATTCATCACAGACCCTCACCTGGACTGGAAACGCCACCTCATTGGTCCAAAGGGTCCAGAAGCGCTTGGACTTCCTGCTGAGGATGAGGAGAGCCCACCTGCACCAACCCCCCCAGCCCCGGCACCAGCAGCACCCCCCCCCACCCAGACCCCAGACCTGCCAGAAGGTCTGGTTCAGGAAATAAGTCTCGCTCTGCAGCTTCCAGTCGACGTTGACGCGTCTGACCAGTTTGCTGCTGATGGGAACCAGGAGAGGACATTAAGGTGAATTTATTCCCTGAGTTTTTGATGATCAGGCCTCAGGATGTGATTAAAGTTCCTCATCTCCACAGCAGCCTCCAGCGACCTGCAATCGCTGCGTTTAAATGAGTTTTTATGGATGAAAATCAGGTCTGATTTTATCAGGGCGGTTCAGAAAAACATGAAATGAGCTTCATTGGTCCCACGGTGAGTAATAACTGCGTTTATTGATGCAGAGCCGCTCTGTGACGCTCACACTGATTCCCTGCTATAGCTCAGCTTCTATAGAGCTACGAACACAGATGCTGTACAGACCAGAATTCAGCAGGTTGATCCCCATGAGCAGAATAAACTTAGTGATTTCAAATCAATAATGATGCAGGAGGATTTTCCCTGAGCTGTGGGGGCGGAGCTAGATGTTCTCATCATCAGGGCTCCGCCCACAATATCATCACTGGATGAGAAATGATTTAATCCATCAGTGTTGCATCCTCACTAGAACTATAGAAAGTAGATCAGACAGCTGCAGCTGATCCACATGCTGCTGCCTGCATCCTCACTAGAACTATAGAAAGTAGATCAGACAGCCGGACCTCTCAGGTCTACTGGATCAGAACCAGAAGCAGCTTCTAGTTAAGTTCTGGGAACCATTTCAGGTCAGTTTGTTTTATTCCAGATTAAACTTTTATTTAATGGAAACATTATTAAAGTTTTCAGTCCAACCTGCCTTTGATTTTCTAATCGTTTTATGTCTTTAATGGCCTTCATGCTCCTGCAGTGTAGTTTTCCTTGCATGTGCAGCACTTTGAACTTCCTCCTGTCATGTTCTGTAGAAATGAAACTTCAAGGAAATTCCTTTAACCAGCGACGCCATCAGAACCTAAACCCAGCCTGATCCAGGGACAGGTGGGCTTCACCTGGTGGCAGCCCCCAGGTCACCTGGATAAAAGGCTCCTGCAGGGGAAGCTCCGCCTTTGATCAGCCGGATGTGATCAACCCTCCAGCTTCTAGCGGATCAGAGGTTCATCTGAAAACAGGAAGGACGCCAACATCAGAAGCGCCGCTGCAGCTTTAATCAACATTACGTCGTCATAGAAACAGTTTCACTGCAGAAGTTTGAACATGGAGAAAACATGGAGATGAATTTAGGGTTTTCCTGCAGAAATGTTCATAAACTTTGACCAACTCTGTTGTCATCTTTTT
>NW_015151257.1:243027-251936 GCF_000732505.1 Cyprinodon variegatus | reverse complement strand
CTGAGATGACATGATGGGAATTGGAGCTATAGAAATAAACTGAATAGAACTGAAATGGATGGACGACCTGCAGAGGGTGATGGTCAGGAGGCCTCTAAACATAAATCATCAGTTCTCTTCAATCTTTTATATCATAATTATGCATCAGCTTTTTATCAGATTGTAAGTTAAAACAAACAGTTAATCATTTTGTTTTTGTAGATCTATATTTCTAAATTGTTAAAATGTTTTATTTTTGTATAACAAGTCGTTTAGTTCAATCATCATAAACAAATAAAACCTTCGTTCCGCTCGTTTGGTTCCAACCAGAAACCGGTGATTTGTGGGTCGGTCCGTTTCTGGAAGTGGACCAGAACTCAGGTGATTGGTCAGAACCGGGACAGAAGAACCGGCCCGGTCCAAACTCCTGTTATTTCACCTCTTTATACAGATCCAAACAGGTTAATAAATCAAACCTGGAACCAGAAAGTTCTGCTGGGTTCTGCTCAGAACAGCGGTCCAGTAGGCAGGGGAGCCCGCAGGACCCGGTTCTGTTCAGATCAGTCCTCCTGGAAACTACAGCTGCTGCTGGGTTCTGAGGATGAACAGAACCGGGTCCAAACAGAACCGCACCAGGTGACCCGGTCCAGATCCTATGAGGCATTTGTGGTTCTGTTGGAAATCAGAACCACAAACAGATCTGGTTCCGTTTCTCCTTGGATCCAGAGCAAAGGCTTCAGGGCCGGGTCCAACAGAACCGGGTCCAACAGAACCGGTCAGCGGTTCTGAAACAAGCTAACCCAGAACCAGAGGAGATGAGAATCAGATGGAGAGGTCCGAGGTTCTGGAGTCTGACCCGACCCGGTTCTGTGACGGGTCAGAGCGCTGAATGACCCAGCTTGGTCCTGTTCTAACTTGGTTTAATGGAACCTGAACCGGGTCAGAACCTCTGAATTTTATGACACAACAGAACCTGCAAAGTGAAGAACCAGAACCTCTTAGAAACGTGAAGCTTTTATTTGGCGCTGACAAACTTTAACTGTGAAAAACAACCATCAGAACCGAACCAACCCGTCTGGGTTCTGGTACCGGTTCCTGAAGAACCTGCAGTTCCACAGACATGAGCAGAAAGAAGCTGGAAAGAAATTCGACAACAAAAAGTTCTAACTGAACAGAACCTGAGTCCGGATCGATAAATATGTTCAGAAAGGTCCAACAGAACCAGGAGTTTCAGCTCGGAACCGTTTCCCTTATTAAAAAAACAACAGAACAGAAAGAGAAAGAAGTCCGGTCCGGTCCGGTCCCAGAACCCGCCCAGGCCCGCGGGTTCAGGACATGACTCCGAACACGGGGTTGTGGCGGCAGATGCTGGGTCCGATCTCCTCGTAGTCCTTCTTGGTGTGACAGACCTGGTAGAACTCGGGCTGGAGGGCAGAACAGAACCAGTTTAGTAGAACCGGGTTTTACTTCCAGCTCAGTGAGAAAAGTTCTGCTCCTGTTTGCTCCCCCTGCTGGTCGGCTGGTGGAAGCTCCAGGACCGGATCCCTCTGGGTCAGAAACTAAGAGAACCGCTGGTACCAGATCTGCTCGGGGCCCCGCCCCTTCTTATGACATCATCTTCGGGCACTTCCCTTGGTTTAAAGTTGGGTTGGTTTATTTTGGTTACTTGGGCAGGTTAAGGGGGTTACCTTTTTGGTTCTTGGGCCCGGTTGGCCCCGGGGTTACCCGGTTTTCCCCTTTTAGTTCTGCTCTTTCCTTTGTTTTGGTTCAGTTATCAATCAGGTCAAACTTTATCGGTCATTAGACACGCTAACGCTACAGATGCTACCGACTCGTGATGTTATCATCGTTGTCTTGTCGACCACACTGTTTTACATCATGTGGCAACGCTCAGCCAGTCAGTCAGCGTGACGTTACTGGCAGGAAGCTGATCTGTTGCTACATGGGACTCATAAATTCCCCAGAACTTTTAACGACCCGGTCCAAAGTGTTCTGCAGGAGCTCCTCCCACCGCAGACGGGTCCGGTTAGAGGGACGGCTCTGATTGGACGTCTGATGCTTCTGAGGGAGGAGGACAGGGTTCTGATCGGCGTCCCCGGCACCGGGCCCAGCGGATCAGTACCTGATTAACTGATCACTTCAAACGGGTCTGAATCAGGTCAGAAATGTCCAGAACCGCTCTGCGTTTAGCGCCCCCTAAAGGACCGGAGGCAGAAATCCTTCTTTAATTCAGTGAAATTAAAATGGAGTCCTTCTGTGACCTTTGTTAAAGTCTGATTATATTTCTAATGCAATAAACCCAAACCTGCTCAACCAGCCATGACCAGCAGGGGGAGACAAACACCAGCTGTTCATTAATCTGAACCAAACTAATCCTTTTATAATCCAGTCTGAGCAGCTGGGAAAGTTCTGATCCAGATTCCCAGAACAACATGGATCATACTGTTTGGGTTCTGAGGGCCCGGCTGCTCAGACAGAGGACCTGAAAGAAAGCGGCTTACAGTCGACGCCAGCATCGATCCTCCGAACCACACGGCGTATCTCTGCATGTGGTGGGTGACCACCTGCACGTCGATGGGTTTGGGCTGCAGGGAGAACAGAACAGAGCCGGATCAGAACCGACCTACCAGTGAGTGGCAGGACAGAGCACGGCGGTGGAGGAGTCATGATGTGGCTCTAACCTTGAGCTTCCCTCCGCTCAGCTCCTCGCTCAGCTTCAGCCGAGCGTCCACCGTCCTCTTCAGGTCTCTCTGCAGGCGCCGCCCGAAGTCCCGGAACATGGTGGAGCCTCCGGACAGAACCACGTTCTGAGGAAGGAGACACATCAGATTCCAGACCGGGTCACCCGGTACCGGTACCAGTAGAAACCAGGAGGTACCTTGTAGAGCGGCCGGCGGACGTCGATGGGACAGTTCTGGATGACCTCGTCCACCACCTCTGAGATGGGCTGGGTGAAGTCCGGGTTGGCGAACTGGGTTCAGGCAGGGAGACACACACAGTCAGAGGGTTCTGATGGTTCTGCTCGGTTCACCCGGACCCGGCCGGTTCCGCTCAGACTGACCTCTGGGTGGAAGAAGATCTCGGGCCCCAGGAAGCGCTCGTAGCCCACGTCGATGGTGAACTCCTTCTTGCTGATGGCGTTGATGCCGGTGTACTGCTTGATCCATTTGGACCCGTCCGTGTCGTACTTGTTGAACTCTTTGACCAGATCCGGACAGACGTAGCTGAAGCGTTCCTGTGGGGGGGGAGCAACAGGAACCATCAGAACCGGCAGGAGGCGGACCGTCCCTGTGCTTCCTCAACCCAAACTAAAACCAACGGCACCATCTGGTGTCCGTCTGCAGAGCAGCAGGTCTGGTTCTGGAAGTTCTACAGGAATCCTGGGAGGATCGCTTTGATCAGGGTCAGATGTTCTGAGACCAACTGGACCTGCAGCTGCTTCTACAGAGTTCTGACTAACTAATTATTATGGGACGCTCCGGGTTGAGGCAAGGACCCACCTTGACCGCCTTGGCCGTCTCCAGGGACTGCTCCGGGGGGATGCCCACCTCCCGCTCCCTGAGGAGCTGCTGGGTGAAGTAGGTGATGTCTCGTCCTGCGATGGGGATGTGCTTGATGCAGCTGCCGATCACGTAGCCTTCAGCCTGGACATGGAGGACAGACGGGACACGTCTTCAATCTTAACCTGGAGCCTCGTGTTCAAAGTTAAAACCTGCAGCATTCCTGCACAGCGCCGCGTGGTTGACGTACTGAACGTTTGTCAACCATCACATAACTGATGGATGAGCGTACGCCGGCATACTCGCCGCGTGTTTTCCTGTTCTAGCGTGCTTCACTGTACTATAAGATATCCGACGTATGCCAGCATTTTTTGCCAGATTTTTCCGGTCTAAATCCTTAAGGTGTGACAGGAGCTTGAAAATGTGCTGCAGAGATTCAAACTTTTCAATAAATCAATAAACGGTTTAACTAAAGCCGCTTTGATCCTGATTATTTTAACATCAAACCTGAACTGAAACACATTCAGCCATTGATGCAAACGTGACGGAGGGACAGAGGCTTTGGCTCAGCTGGACAACAGGAGGGGCTTCCAGCTGCGGCAGACGGGGGCCGCCATTTTTACCGTCCTTTGCAGAAGTTGCTTAAATGGAAATAAATTCAACAAATTATTTTATTTCAAATCTTACAGCAGTTTAAAGTTTTGCTGTATCGTCTATGGAGGATCTAGAGAGTCACTGAAAAAAGGAAACTTCTAACTTAACATTTAAATTAGGCAACTGGAAACCAGTTTGACCAGTAACAGCTGCTCCTCAGATGTAACCAGCTCTCCCATTGGTCATTTTGTTAACCAAAGCCTCTTTCCCACTGAAAATAACAGCTTTACGCGTGTTTTTCAAACATGGCCGACCCGCCAACAATCAGCATCTAAACCAGTTTTTCCTCCAGTGGGGAGATGGGTTTCACTGGTTTCCAGTGGCCTCAGGGAGCAGAGGGGTCACATAAGGTCAACGCAGCAGCTAAAGCAAAATGAAAATGTTTTTAGGGAAGCGATTAGATAAAACATTTTCAGATTCCAGTATTTTATAATCCATTAATATTAAATCTTTAATAATTCAATTTAAAATGTTAGAAAATGCTTTTAAATTTTAAATTACTGGAGTTTTTTTCTTCAGCAACCCTCTGGATCCTCCATAAACTTCCAGCTGACGCCTGAATGCGTCTGAGGTTCTGCTGATCAGGTAACATCAAATCAAACTTCCAGCACTGGCTGGAAATATGGCGACACCCTCCCGTACGGTGCTCTTATGGCAAGCCGCTTTGATCATATATATATTTCAGATGTCTCCAATGAATTTCTTCCCATCAAAAATTAACATTTCAGATATCTGAAATGTAATTCTTACTAAAACAAATGATGTCACGTTTCCCCATTCATGTGTGACATCACTCCCATCTAAAATAAACATCCCTGACGTCTAAAGATGCATTTCAGATCTCTGTTATTTAATTGTTACGTATATATTTCAATAGGTAAGTAATTTCGGCCCAATACACATGAATGAGAAACATGATGTCATTTTTTACTTTGAACATTTCAGATATTTAAAATGTTCATTTTGCAAAGGAACATTATTATTTGAGACGTCTGAAATATATATTGTCAAGCTAATAAATGTCAAAAAGGCCACATTAAATCTTTAAACATTTCTAGGTATTTAAAAGTTTATTCTTGCTAGTACAATAATATTTTTTGCATCCTGAAATTTAATTTTTGCTGGGAAAAAAGTAATTAAGGATATTATATTGTGCATTTCTGGCTAGTAGGAATGTAGTTTTGACCAGGAAGTATTTTAGAGATCAACAAATGGAACAATAGAGACGCCAGCGCTATGAATAAATGTCAAAACAGCCTGCCATACAGTCTAGGAGTGAGGAGGAAGTTCAGACGTTCTGACCTTCTGGAACGTGACTGATGGATTATCAGCTGGTTTAAGCCGGGGGGGGAGTGACCGTGTCTCTGTGTCGGTTCTAGCTCTAGCGACCAGGACGATCATTCTAGCGCCGTTAGCCTGTTAGCCTCATGGGGTCATATGGACAAACAGACTCATCGCCATGACGCCGAGCGCCGATAGATGGCACCGTTTGGACCCGGGTTCAACATCATAGAAGTCAATTAGCTGTTGGTCGCTAATTGACCCTCCCTGCTGATGAAGGCCGTTGCCATGGTTACTTAGACCCGCAATGGGAGCCTCCAGAGGTTTGCAGATGTTGCTCCAAACGGGCCCTGTTTTCCACCAAAGAACCGGTCCTGGATGGGAACCCTTCTGAGACCGGCTTGGTTCTGAAAGCGTCCAGGAACTCACCACGGGGATGACATGGGTCACACCGTCTCCGCTGTCGATGACGGTGCCAGTCAGCGTCCGTTCTCCGACCTGTCTGGACGTCCAGGACGCGGCCAGGGCCAGAACCGCCTGCAGAACCCCCCCACCACACAGAGAGAAAGAACATCATCAACCTCTGCAGGATGAGAAGCGGCTTGGTTCTGTCGGGTCCAAACGTCTCACCTGCACGGCGATGTAGAGCCCCGGGACGTTGAAGGACTCGAACATGATCTCAGCCGTGTACTCCCGGTTCTCCGGCGTGTTCAGAGGAGGTTCCGTCTGCAAACAGGAGACACAGTTACCAGAACCCACCCGGTTCTGCTCACAGTCTGAAACCATCAGGCTTCTGAGAACATGTCCAGATGTTTGCTGGCTTCATCAGAACCATCTCTGCTCCTTTCATTTTCTGTAGTAATCAGGTCGGAACCAGAAAAGGTCCAGATTCTGGGCTTGGAGGCATTGGTTCTGGTTCTAGCTGCTGGAGATGTTCTCAGGCCCGGTGCGGTCCGTAAGACGCCTACCAGCAGGAAGTAGTGGTCCTCCGGTTCGGCCCGCAGGTACTTGAAGATGACCTGCTCCATGAAGCGCTCCATCAGGTCCCAGTCCTCCACGATGCCATGGCGGATCGGCCACTAGAACAATCAGAACAGTTCCACCCGTCAGAACCGGAACCCGAGGATCAGGGAGAACCCAGAGGGAACTGCTCTGATCTGGACCCACTAAGGTCCGTGGGAGACCCAGCAGAACCGACTGAACCGGGTTCTGTAGGGTTCTAGGCCGCCGCCGTACCTTAGTGGAGTAGGACGGTTTGTCCACGGCTTCGTCCCCGATGTAGAAGTCCAGGTCGTCCACTCCCTTCATCATCCTCCTCTGGGCCTGGTCCCCCACCTTGGCCGACTCTTTGATGGCGATACCTGGGGAGGGGGCGGGGTTAGAGGCGGGGCCACTAGGGGGCGACCTGCTGCTGACCATACTCACATGACGGGACGATGAACTGCGGCTCCGTGTTTCCTGCGTAGCCCAGTTTGGTGTAGCTGTGGAGGAAGAGAGTTCAGGGGTCAGACGGNATCTCTGTTATTTAATTGTTACTGATATATTTCAATAGGTAAGTAATTTCTGATATCTGAAAGGCCCAAAACACATGAATGAGAAACATGATGTAATTTTTTACTTGGAACATTTCAGATATTTAAAATGTTCATTTTGCAAAGGAATATTATTATTTGAGACGTCTGAAATATATATAGTCAAGCTAATAAATGTCTAAAGGGCCACATTAAATCTTTAAACATTTCTAGGTATTTGAAAGTTTATTCTTGCTAGTACAATAATATTTTATGCGTCCTGAAATTTAATTTTTGCTGGAAAAAATGTAATTAAAGATATTAACGTATATTTCTGGTTAGTAGGAATGTAGTTTTGACCAGGAAGTATTTTAGAGATCAACAAATGGAACAATAGAGACGCCGACGCTATGAATAAATGTCAAAACGGCCTGCCATACAGTCTAGGAGTGAGGAGGAAGTTCAGATGTTCTGACCTTCTGAACATGATGACTGACGGATTATCAGCTGGTTTAATGGAGGGAAGCCGGGGGGGGGGGGGTGATCGCATGCTAGCGCCGTTAGCCTGTTAGCCTCATGGGGTCATATCGACAGACAGACTCATCGTCATGACGCCGAGACCGAGCAGCTGATAGACGGCACCGTGGACCGTCCCTGCTGATGAAGGCCGTTGCCATGGTTACTTAGAAACGGTCCCTGTTTTCAGTAGAAGAACCAGTCCTGGATGGGAACCCTTCTGAGACCGGCTTGGTTCTGAAAGCGTCCAGGAACTCACCACGGGGATGACATGGGTCACGCCGTCTCCGCTGTCGATGACGGTGCCAGTCAGCGTCCGTTCTCCGACCTGTCTGGACGTCCAGGACGCGGCCAGGGCCAGAACCGCCTGCAGAACCCCCCCACCACACAGAGAGAAAGAACATCATCAACCTCTGCAGGATGAGAAGCGGCTCGGTTCTGTCGGGTCCAAACGTCTCACCTGCACGGCGATGTAGAGCCCCGGGACGTTGAAGGACTCGAACATGATCTCAGCCGTGTACTCCCGGTTCTCCGGCGTGTTCAGAGGAGGTTCCGTCTGCAAACAGGAGACACAGTTACCAGAACCCACCCGGTTCTGCTCACAGTCTGAAACCATCAGGCTTCTGAGAACATGTCCAGATGTTTGCTGGCTTCATCAGAACCATCTCTGCTCCTTTCATTTTCTGTAGTAATCAGGTCGGAACCAGAAAAGGTCCAGATTCTGGGCTTGGAGGCATTGGTTCTGGTTCTAGCTGCTGGAGATGTTCTCAGGCCCGGTGCGGTCCGTAAGACGCCTACCAGCAGGAAGTAGTGGTCCTCCGGCTCGGCCCGCAGGTACTTGAAGATGACCTGCTCCATGAAGCGCTCCATCAGGTCCCAGTCCTCCACGATGCCATGGCGGATCGGCCACTAGAACAATCAGAACAGTTCCACCCGTCAGAACCGGAACCCGAGGATCAGGGAGAACCCAGAGGAAACTCCTCTGATCGTGACCCACTAAGGTCCGCAGGAGACCCAGCAGAACCGGGTTCTGTAGGGTTCTAGGCCGCCGCCGTACCTTAGTGGAGTAGGACGGTTTGTCCACGGCTTCGTCCCCGATGTAGAAGTCCAGGTCGTCCACTCCCTTCATCATCCTCCTCTGGGCCTGGTCCCCCACCTTGGCCGACTCTTTGATGGCGATACCTGGGGAGGGGGCGGGGTTAGAGGCGGGGCCACTAGGGGGCGACCTGCTGCTGACCATACTCACATGACGGGACGATGAACTGCGGCTCCGTGTTTCCTGCGTAGCCCAGTTTGGTGTAGCTGTGGAGGAAGAGAGTTCAGGGGTCAGACGGAGCGGTTCTGATCCAGATCCACTCAGAACTGATCCAGATCCGCTCAGGTCTGATCCAGATCCGCTCGGTTCTGATCCAGATCCGGTTAAACCCGGGTTTAACCGGAGACTAAGCCATTCTCAAGCACATATCAA
>NW_015151257.1:240447-241803 GCF_000732505.1 Cyprinodon variegatus | reverse complement strand
AAATCTTCTCTCAGGACATTTTTGCTGCAGATCAAGTTGCCATAGCAACATAGACTGATCTGGACGCTGAGTTCTGGTCCACCTGCAAACCGGGTCAGAACCATAACTGGTTAAATGTGTCCAGCAGCTCAAAGTAAGCAGAGGTTCTGAAGAACTTTGTCTCTGCTTTGGTACCAGAACATTTTCCGGGCTAAACAGCAGAACCAATCAGCTAGCTCTTCATTCCAGAGGCGTCCTGACAGGCCCGACGCCGCCCGGCCCGATGCGGCGCCGCCCGGCCCGATGCGGCGCCGCCCGGCCTGCCAGGACACGCTGAACTATGCAGCATGTCCGACCCACAGACTGCTTCAGAACCGACCCGCAGCTGCAGCGCCTCAGGCTGCAGCAGGTTCTGGTCCAAAGTAGCCCAGAACCACGGGGTGGGAACAGGAAGTGAAGGAATGTGACCCGGACCTTCCTGACCCAGAACCCACCTGCAGACTTGGAGTTCTGGGTATCATGAGGTCCAACAGAACCAAGGCTGAACCAGGAGCAACTGGACCTTCACTGAGAGAAACCGGGTCAGGACCGGTTCCAGAACCAGGAACCAGAGTCAGAAAACAAAGATGTTTCAAAGACAGAACCAGAACCAGAACCGCCGGTTCTACCAGTTTATCGTCTAAAACTATTGATCCTTCAGAACCAGCAGAAGTTCTGGATGGAGCAGAACCTTTAGAACCTGGTTCCTCATCAGCTATTGGACCATCGAACCGGGCCACAATTATTCAGTTCAGCAGCTTTATAGGCTGGGTCCTGGTCTGCTGATCCAGAAGGGACCAGAACCCAGAGGGACCAGAACCTAGAGAGACCAGAACCCAGAGAGACCAGAACCTAGAAGGACCAGAACCCAGAGAGACCAGAACCTAGAAGGACCAGAACCCAGAGAGACCAGAACCCAGAGGGACCAGAACCTAGAAGGACCAGAACCCAGAGGGACCAGAACCCAGAGGGACCAGAACCTAGAAGGACCAGAACCTAGAACGACCAGAACCCAGAGAGACCAGAACCTAGAAGAACCAGAACCTTGAAGGACCAGAACCCAGAGGGACCAGAACCCAGAGGGACCAGAACCTAGAAGGACCAGAACCCAGAGAGACCAGAACCCAGAGGGACCAGAATTCAGAGGGACCAGAACCTAGAAGGACCAGAACCTAGAAGGACCAGAACCTAGAAGGACCAGAACCCAGAAGGACCAGAAACTAGAGGGACCAGAACCTAAAAGGACCAGAACCCAGAGGGACCAGAACCCAGAGGGACCAGAACCTAGAAGGACCAGAACCCAGAGGGACCAGAACCCAGAGGGACCAGAACCTAGAA
>NW_015151257.1:235359-238165 GCF_000732505.1 Cyprinodon variegatus | reverse complement strand
AACCTGTATGAGCTTCAAAAATGAAGCAATGAAGCAGTGTTTGCTGCTTCTGCAGCATGTGTTCTGAACGTAGCATCAGACTGATTGTTGGTTCAAGCCCTTTTCTCCAGCTCCGGCTTTCAGTATCGTTGTGTCCTTGGGCAAGACGCTTCACCCACGTGGTGATCAGAGGACCCGGTGGCGCCTGGGTACAGATGCCTCCTAACTTTAAAACTGGTATATAAGTATTAACCATTGAATCATGCTGCTGGTTCCCATCTACACTTCCAACTGTTCTTTGGAACATCATCGCAAGGCAAACTCCCTTATCATATAATTACGATGATGATTACGTCATCATCGTCGGCATAGAGGCAGAAATCATCTGCTCATTAATTACATTCATCCCATATTAGTTCAGACAGTTACTGATAATAACAGATTTAGTTGATTTTCTAAAGTTCTGATAAACTGGTTTCCATCAGATGTTAACCTCATTAGAGCAGAGGAGGCCACATTTTAAAATAAAAGGAGGAAGTAGAGCGGCGCCATGAGGAAGTGGTACTTTGGGCCTCTGACCTGCTCTGGTAACCTGCTTAATGTTGGAGCCTGTGGCCTATGGAGCTAAATCCGTCTCTATTTTCACAAATACACTTATGTGATTCATACATGCACAGGACAAGCTCCACACACACACACACACACACACACGCAGCAAGATTCATGCAGACTTACAAGATCCACACACAGTTTACCAATATTTACACTGATGAACCTGTTCCTGTTTCTCCACCATCCAAATGTTTTCTTCAATTGGTTTATATCCCATCCAGGTGAGGAAGAGCAGATCATCATCATGTTTTACCTCTTGGTGATCATAATGTGGTGACTGGTGTAGACTGATGCATGGCCACAGAGTTAAATGTTGCTCAGGTCTGAGCTCCAGCTTAAGATATAAATAAAAGGACCTCAGCATCTCTGGCTGCCGGTTTGTTTGATGTCTGGTCTGTTTGAAACAGATGTTATTATGATTGAATGTGTCGTGTTTATTAGCATCAGTTAAAAACAGCCACAGTATGAGAATCACGCCTCAAAAACATTTTAATCCTGATTCCATATCGGGTCTTTCCCCATCCAATATGGCGGACACCTTTACGTGTCTTTCTGTAGCCTAGCTGAACTAAACTCAGCCTGCCAGCGTTCTCTGACTTTTAAAAGAACCACGTGTTGTTTTTAACTTTTAACAAATGTCGGTGTGTTTAATAAAGAGTTAATAGAATAACAATGTTGTAAAGACACTTAAATATGTTAAAAAAATTAAAAAATATATCTGTTACGTTTTGATCAGGCAGCCTGGAGGGCTCCTAACACTCGGTGTTGGTTGTTTTAATCAGGCGCTCCAGGGTGTTGCCGAGGGGTCCTCAACGTCACGCTCTTCCGCACGTGTTTTTCAACCATGGCGGACCTTCAGATGAAGCTCCTCCGCAAGAAAATCACGAAAAGAAGCGAAAAGAACAAAGAAAGAAAAGTGAAAAGGAGGCAAACCGATGAGGAGGAGTCCGGTGAGTGACCCGGAACCGGCTTCAGAACCGAACCGGTACCGAAACAATAATCCTGACATGTTTAGATTAGCGGATTATCGGGAGACGGAGACGCGTTAAACTGACTGGATCTGTTGGTTCTGGAACCTTCTGCCCGCTGATGGGCGCAGAACCGGAACCAGAACCTGATGGAGGAGCTGGACTGATGAGGTTCTGAAGAACCTCTGGATGTCTGCAGGTTTACCTCCATGGAAGCTGATCTGATGCTTCATTATTTCTAACCGAAGCTTTTCTCTGTGAGGAACTTTGGATCCATTTAAACTTCAGTTAATTAAAAATTAAAATCGATTATTTTAACACAGGGGCGGATTTAGGAAATGTGGGGCCCTAGACAGAGACAGCAGGGGCCCCTCTGAATGGATGGCATTTAACCAAAGGATTTAATCTAAAACATCATTAATGAGGAAAATAAGGAATAGTTGTTTTAACCATACATGAAAACAGATTAATGGGGCCCCCAGGAACTTGGTATTGCCTAGTATTTATCTAGTAGTAAATATCTAGTATTAAATATCTAGTATTAAGTACTAGGATGCTAGTATTGCCTAATGGGAATCTCCCCCCCCACCCCCAAAAAAAATAAAAAATCAGATAATCAGGTTTTAACATGAGATCTGTTTCTGCAGACTCTTTAAAATATTTCTGATGGGATAAAAAAAAAGAAAAAGTGGTGATAAATGAAACATTGGGTCTAAATTTAAAACAACCTTTATGAAAAAAATAAAACAAATATTAGCAGCAGATGTTGAACGCAGCGAGCCTCACCTGATCTACAGGTTTGTCTGAATGGGATTATTTGATCTATCAGATTAAATGGGATTATAAAGCTAATCTGCCGGCAGATGTTTGGGTCCATCTTTCTAAGCAGAGGCTTCCTGGCTGCAGCCAATCAGAGGCAGCTCTTCTGTTCTCACCTGGGTTCTGACTACAGGTGCAGGATCGGTGGCTGATGGTTGGACTTCTGTAGAGGTTGATGAAGCATCGACGGCCGATAAATGTCTGAATATCTCGCCGTACGATGATCTATCAGCCGGCCGACCAATCGGTGCATCGCTAGTTCTGACATTTAGGAGCCGCTGACGGTGAAACGCCATTGTTCATCGTGGATTCGCTGATCCGCCATTTGAAACATTTATGTTTTAATAATAAAAACCAAATAAGAGAATCTTTTTCTAAAATCCTTCAGATAAACATCCTTTCCTCATCTCTCCATCCTAAACGGTTCT
>NW_015151257.1:226975-234819 GCF_000732505.1 Cyprinodon variegatus | reverse complement strand
TGTCCTCCGTCTCTCTGCGTCACCGTCCTGCTGCTGAACACCTTTACCTCCGTCCGTCTGAGTCCAGACGCCGCCCTGACGCCGTGATGTTGATCACCTCTGGAGGCGCTCATGTGGGGAAAAAGGCTGATCTGCCATATTTTAAAGAAAAGGCGGCCATTTTAATTCCTAGTGACTGAACCATCGACCCGTTGATGACGTCACTTTAATAATTATTAATTAAAACCAGAAACATTTTGTTCAGCTTACAGACAAAGAATATAATCTAATTTGGGATTAGAATAGAAACAATGAATCAGATTAATCGATTATTGAAATAAACTGTAACTGATTCAGTGATCAATGGTTAGCTGGATTATAGAGGCGGTAAACCTGCCTTTACCTGACAGAGCGACTCACTGAGAGCAGGAATTATGGGAAAAATATCTAAACATTTAGCATTTAAGATAAAAAATAAAAGTTTTCATCTGTCAACCTTCTCTATAATCCAGAACTCAAGTGGAAAAGTTTTAAGTTTAACTTGGTTTAAATTAGTAAAACATCTTCTTTAACTATTTGATTATTAATCAATAAATGGAAAAATTAATGAACAGATTGTTCAGTTAGTAATAAAACCGTTATCAGAATCCAGTCCGTATCGGCCTCCCTCCTCCGCGCTCCGCTGACGGTGAAGCTGGCGTCATCATGGAGGTCCAGCTGAGGTCGCTCTGCCGCCCGTCTCTCTGACCTCGGTGTTTAGGCCCGGTTAGTTGATGGCGTCTGCAGAGACGTTAGCTGATCCCAGACCAGCAGCAGAACCCTGGTGACGGGTCCTTTAGGATCCAGAGGTTCCAAACATCTGGACCTCAGAGCTTCTGGGTCTGAAGGAGAATCTGATTTCCTTCTGGTGTTTGGTTTTAGTGCGGTCCAACGGGCTGGAGGAGGACGGCTGGGAGGAAACGGCTGCTGATGTTAGCAACACAGATGGAAGAACCAGGAAGATCCAGAAGAACCAGGAGAACCTGGAGAACCAGGATGAGGAACCAGCAGAGGAGAGCAGCTCAGGAGGAACGGCTCTGAAGAAACAGAAGAAGAAGAAGAAAAGAAAGTTAGCAGAGACAGAAGCACCAGCAGGTAAAACCAGCACCGGTTCACCTACGGGGGGGGTCCATCACTGGTCTAACGGGTCGGTCTAACGGGTCGGTCTAACGGGTCGGTTCTGTTTCAGCTGGGAAGAAAATCCGGACTGATGAAGAGGAGGAGGCAGCAGAGGAAGATGATTCAGTAGAAGCTGCAGATGAAGAGGAGCAGCCTGAGCTTCCCACAGGATTAACAGGTAAACCCACTGTCCCTGAACGCACCGTCAGCCCAGGATCCGGGCCGCGCTGCCTTCAAGTGTTGCCCGTTCATCGTATCTGTGATGAAGCGGGTGTCAGAGGAGGCAAACAGAACCGCTGCTCTACTGTTACCTGGGAGGAAGCTGCTGTGGTTCCTCCATCAGCAGAACCTGCAGCTACACCTGTTCTCTACAGGAAGACCCGCCGGGTCCAGATCCGCCGGGTCCGGATCCGCCGGGTCCGGATCCGCCGGGTCCGGTTCCGCCGGGTCCAGATCCGCCGGGTCCGGATCCGCCGGGTCCAGATCCGCCGGGTCCGGATCGGCACAGCTGGTTCCAGCTGCTTCAGTAAATCCTGATTTGTTTCCAGGTGCGTTTGAGGACACGTCGTTCGCGTCCCTGGCCGGGCTGGTCAGCGAGAACACCCTGAGGGCGGTGAAGGAGATGGGCTTCGAACACATGACCGAGATCCAGCACAAGACCATCCGCCCCCTGCTGGATGGAAGGTACACTGCACCGGGCAGCCGGAACGCATTCCTCCTGGTTAACTGGTTTAGTAGACTGTTAACTGGTTTAGTAGACAGTTAACTGGTTTAGTAGACAGTTAACTGGTTTAGTAGACAGTTAACTGGGATAGCAGACTAACTCACCCGCTGACTGAGCAGCAGATGTTTGAATTTGAGATGAAAAAGCTTTTTGACTCTGTGGGGGAGGGAGCCGGTCAGAAACATCAGTGGGCGTCCTGCTGACTGGCGGCCGGGTCACGTGTCTGATCTCTGGTTCTGGACGTTCTCTGTTCCACCCGGTCCTGTAGAACCGGACCCTGAAGGAACCAGAGGTGGTTCTCCTCTGGCTGTCGTCATGGTAACGGTCTCTGGTGTCCCTGCAGGGACATCCTGGCGGCGGCTAAAACCGGCAGCGGTAAAACTCTGGCCTTCCTCATCCCGTCCATCGAGCTGATCAACAAACTGAAGTTCATGCCGAGGAACGGTGAGTCGTCGTCGTCCCGCCGCCACCTCTCGCCGCCGCTCCCGTCACCTCCTCACCTCTGCCCGCCCTCCCCTCAGGTACCGGCGTGGTCATCCTGTCCCCGACGCGTGAGCTGGCCATGCAGACGTACGGCGTGATGAAGGAGCTGATGGCGCACCACGTCCACACCTTCGGTCTGATCATGGGGGGCAGCAACCGCTCGGCCGAGGCCCAGAGGCTCGCCAACGGCGTCAACGTCCTGGTGGCTACGCCGGGCCGCCTGCTGGACCACCTGCAGGTGAGAGGAGTCGGTTCTGGTCCGGTTCCGCCGTGTTTCAGGCCGCCGCTTCTCCTAACGTCTCGGTTCCGTCTCAGAACACGCAGGGCTTCATGTACAAGAACCTGCAGTGTCTGATCATCGACGAGGCGGACCGCATCCTGGAGGTGGGCTTCGAGGAGGAGCTGAAGCAGATCATCAGGCTGCTGCCCAGTACGTCCCCACCTCGCCACTGGTTCCACTGGTTCCGCCGTGCCGGCGTTCTCTAAGCTTGTTCCTCTGTGCCGCAGAGAAGAGGCAGACGATGCTGTTCTCGGCCACGCAGACGCGCAGGGTGGAGGACCTGGCCCGCATCTCGCTGAAGAAGGAGCCGCTGTATGTGGGCGTGGACGACCACAAGGACAGCGCCACGGTGGACGGCCTGGAGCAGGTAGGCCCCGCGGCGGGACGCGGTTCTGCGCGGTTCTGCTGAGCGCCGCTGACGGCTCAGCCCGCTGTGTTCCAGGGTTACGTGGTTTGTCCGTCAGAGAAACGCTTCCTGCTGCTCTTCACCTTCCTGAAGAAGAACCGCAAGAAGAAGCTGATGGTCTTCTTCTCGTCCTGCATGTCGGTCAAGTTCCACTACGAGCTGCTGAACTACATCGACCTGCCCGTCATGGCCATCCATGTGAGTGCAGCCCGCCACGCCGCCGCGGCGCCGGCCCTCCGCTCCGGTTCTGACCCGTCTGCTTCTCCTCGCAGGGCAAACAGAAGCAGACCAAACGGACCACCACCTTCTTCCAGTTCTGCAACGCCGACTCCGGCATCCTGCTGTGCACGGACGTGGCGGCCCGCGGCCTCGACATTCCCGAGGTGGACTGGATCGTCCAGTACGACCCGCCGGACGACCCGAAGGTCAGAGCCGCCATCAGAACCAAGAACCCAGACCCCGTCGGTTCTGGGAGGTTGACGTTGTCCCGTCTGTCCTCAGGAGTACATCCACCGGGTCGGCAGAACCGCCCGAGGCGTCGACGGCAGAGGCCACGCCCTCCTCATCCTGCGACCCGAAGAGCTGGGCTTCCTGCGCTTCCTGAAGCAGGCCAAGGTGACGCCTCGGTCCGACTGGGCCCGCTGGGCCCGCTCTGCTGCCGGGTCCGCCCGCTTCACCTCTCCTTCTGTCTGCTTTAGGTCCCGCTGAGCGAGTTCGAGTTCTCCTGGAGTAAGATCTCCGACATCCAGTCCCAGGTGAGTCCAGAACCGGCTCCGGTCCCCCAGAGGTTCTGCTGGGCTCGGTTTGGGTCCAGCTTTTATTTTGCTGTCTCAGATGGACGCTCCGTCCTCCTTCCAGCGCCCCCTGGTGTCCGTCTGGATCACCTCCGTTCTTTCTCATAGATCTCAGCTGAAGTAGATCCGTTCCTTCATGCATCTAGATCATAGATCTGCAGCTTTAAACGGTCCCAGATGTTCGGTTCTGAAGGTTCCTGCAGCTCCTTTGGTTCCGTCCCTGAACTCTTTAGAAAACGTTGTTTAAAGGCTGTTTATTGAAGGTTTATTGTGATTTTAACGTCAGTTTAAATCTCCGTAAATGTAATCTGATTACTTCCTCAGCTGGAGAAACTGATTGAGAAGAATTACTACCTCCACAAGTCGGCGCAGGAGGCCTACAAGTCGTACGTGAGGGCGTACGACTCCCACTCTCTGAAGCAGATCTACAGCATCAACACCCTGAACCTCCCCATGGTGGCGCTGTCCTTCGGCTTCAAGGTCCCCCCCTACGTGGACCTGAGTATCCTTTATGCTGCAGATGCTCCAGAGCCGATGGACCCGGGTCCACGCTGGTCTTTAACCTCCAGGTAAACGAAGACGGGCGGCGTCCCGACGACAGACAGACGGCAGGAAGGCAGATCTAGACCAGTTAGATTCAGGAAAAACTGCTTAAAAACCAACAACTAGCAGAGAACCATCAGATTCCAACGTCTTAAAGGCTTTAAATTATCTTTAATGAATTTTAAAACCAATTAAGGCCTTAGATGGTTTTAAAATTCATTAAATTGATTATTGTGGAATCTAAAATGCTTTAATTAAAAAAGGTTTATATAAACAATTTCGTCAGAGCTTGAGGCGGAGAAAAAGCTAGAGAAAATGGAAATTTCAACAAAAGTGGCCGACTGGGGTTCAAGGAGACAGAAGCAGACATAGAAAAAGAAACATGGATACAAGAGGCAACTGAGAAAAAGCAGAGAGAGCAGAACGTTAGAGATTGAACTAACAGATTCTGCAGAGTGGGAGAATAGAGATAGAATGAAGCAGAATGATGAAAAAGGGGTCCCTATGTCCTCCAGCAGTCTAAGCCTATAGCAGCAGAACTATAGAGATAGATCAGGATAACCTGAGCCACTCTAACTAGAAGCTTTATCAAAAAGGAAAGTTTTAAGCCTAGCCTTAAAAGTAGACAGGGTGTCTGCCTCACGGACTAAAACTGGTAGTTGGTTCCACAGGAGAGGATGGTTTATTAATCTGTAATATCCCTTCCATCCACTAGAGGGTGCTGTTCTTAGGCTGCTGGAGCAGAAACATGACTGGATCCAGAGTTGGGTCTGGATTAATGGATCCAGATCAAACTTTCTGTGGTTCTGTTGGTGAATAAAGTCCTTTAGTCCTAATTGGGTCCATTTAGCGGCGCTGATGGAGGAGCAGCTAAAGGGGATGATAGAAACGTGGAGGACGATACGCTAAACAATTAGATAAGAGAAGACATGCTAGCAGTTAGCGAGGTAGATTAATGAGGTCATGATCTTCATAGAGCAGAGTTCTAACGTTCCTCTGAGAAGAACCAGAACCTGCTGACAGAACATCGTCTCTTCCAGCTCTGACTGGTGGATTAAACTGGAACAGTTAGCTCCCAGTTAGCATCAGCTTCATAAGGTAAACAGTCTGACAGTATGTTAGAGCGACGTACCCCATCTGTTAATCATAGATCTATGTTCATTGGTAAATCATTTCTATATTCTGACCTAATTGGTTCCTTATTAGTTTAATTAAAAGTCTAAAAATGTCTGGAAACATTTTTCCTGTTGGATCCATCAGGAACCAGAGACGTGTTTTCATCTCTGAGCTTTAAAACCAGAACCAAGTTATCAGCAGGTTGAAGTTACTCACATCTTCTCTGGTTTCCACCTCCGTCCTGGAGATGGACGCCAGCAGAAACCGGTCCTCTGACCACCAGCTGCAGACTCCGCCCCCGTAGGGAACCTTCTCCTTAACCCCGCCTCCAGATGTTCACAGCAGCAAAGGAGTGAAGCTGCAGAAACGAGGCGGCGGCGGCGGCTTCGGATACCAGAAGAACAAGAACGTGAAGAAATCCAGAATCTTCAAGCATGTCAGCAAAGGGCCGAGTGACAGGAGGCAGTTCTCCCGCTGACCTCCTCTTCCTCCTCCTCCTCCTCCTCCTCCTCCTGTAAATGTCCCCCCCATCGCCCCCCTGATGTAATAAACCACATAAAGATGGCAGCCGGCGTTTGTTTCTGGACTTATTGGACCTCAGAGGCAGTTTGCTGCAGCGTCTCCTGGTTCTGCAGGACGTTTTCCCCTCAGACCATTAAAAGAAGCTGCTTCCAACTGGTTAGACTGGAAGGAAGCTGGAAATGGAAACAGTTTTTTATTGGAAGATATTTGATTAAATACTGAAGAAAAACATCCAGGTTGTTTCAGTCATTTAATTTATTCATAGATTCATTTATTCATTCGTTCATTTATTCATTCGTTCATTTATTCATTCGTTCATCCTTCTGTGCTTTAAGCTTCTAACTGGTTTGATTTCTTTATTTTTTTTTCTCACATCAATGTTTAAGTTCTGCTTATTTTAAGTCGTCTCTACAGAAGATTAAAGGTTTATTTCTGCATAAAGAGGTCTGGGCTGGATGGTACCGGCTGGTTCTGGAGGGTCGGACGGTCTGCAGATGATCAGGACTGTTTCAGGTTGGAGGTGGACCAGAACCGGGTTTCCTGTAGGCCAGGTACCGAGAACCAGATCCAAACCTTCAGAACGCTGGAGGTTCTGCCAGGTAGGAGGCGAAGGAGGTCCAGAACCCTGAGATACTGAGTGAGGAGGTCCAGTCAGCTTCAGAAACAATCCAGGATGATACCGTTTAGAACCTGGATGAAGCTTGAAGATCCATGAAAGAACGAGGAGGAACCATCAGGGTCAGAACCCAGCGGGGACTTAACAGCAGGAACTAGTTAGACTCTACAGAACCAGTTCCCCCCAGGTTCCACCTACTCTATCAGCGCTCCGCTCGCACACGGACTGATGGTCTGTGGTGTAAATCAGTGAGAGCTGTTCCACGTCCTCCGCACCGTGAAACATGGAGCAGAGTTATTTATTGCTCTGCTCCGGTCGGGCCGGGTCAAGATCCGCTTTTCCAAACACCAAACAGGAGAAACAGAGAAGATCCGGTTTGTTAATTTAAAATATAGCAACAACAGATCGGTAATAACTTGGAGCAAAATTGTTAAATATTCCATAAAACAAACACCGTTTATTAAAAAGATTGGATGCAAATTATTGGTTCTTCAACAGACCAGGAAGCAGATTTCTTCAAAATATTGATTTCATACCAAGAGGCTTAAAAGTTTAATCAAATCCAGTCAAAGAAACGTCTTATCCAGGAATGGATGCAGAGACGCTGAGTTTGGAAGCAGAGAACAAAGTTCATAAAAAGGCAGCTCTGATGATCCCATTTATCCCTGGAACAAAATCTACAACAAACAGAAAATATTTGGGCAGAAACTGAACATCTGGATGCTGGTGGGATTATTTTAAACTTAGCGTTTATTACAGGATCTTTTGCTCCTATGAATCTAATATGGCGCACGCTCTCCTGGAGCTCCGAGGATGAGTCAGTTTCATCTGCTGCCGTTAGTAGGCAGAAGTTCACAGCTGGATCTCCCCTAACATGTAGACCTAACTCTGGTTCCAGGGGGTCCAAAAGGTTCAACAAGTGCAAAACTAATAGATGTCCAGCAGAGGGCGCTGTCTCAGAGGGAAACTGGACCCCACTCTGTAATCAGATCCAGATCAGGTCCAAGTCTGAAGCATCTGAACCAGCCTGTCCCCTCAGATGAACCATGATCCTGCAGGCTGGTTCAGGACCTGAAGCTGCTGGGAAACCGCTCTTAGACCAGTTCACCCTGGACTGGGTGGTTCTGATGGACCTGCAGCCTGAACCCTCCCTGCTGGTTCACACGGGTCCGTTTCAACAAGCAGGTGTTTTGAAAACCCGTTTCTGTTGCCATAGTAACATT
>NW_015151257.1:211814-226091 GCF_000732505.1 Cyprinodon variegatus | reverse complement strand
TCGGCGTTCTGCCATAGAACATGTTGGCGTTCTGCCATAGAACATGTCGGCGTTCTGCCATAGAACATGTTGGCGTTCTGCCATAGAACATGTCGGCGTTCTGCCATAGAACATGCTGGCGTTCTGCCATAGAACAGGAAACAGATCAAAGCATCCCTACAGAAACATGCAGAGCTAAAGAGGGCAAAGGTCAAGTTAAGGTGGATCAGTGCAGCTTTGAAAACACTGGATCAGAACATTCTGTAGCAGAACCGGACTGGTTTTGGAAAACTACAGTGAGACACGTCTGGACTCTGTTAGTAAAGCTTTCAAACAATGTTCTCATGCAGCATCGGGTCGGTTAGGGTCAGAACCTCTGACCACATGCAGCATATCTACGGTCGGACCTTAGGGGTCCACTCTGATGGGGACCGGGGTGGGAGGGACCCAGCGGGGGGGTCCGTTCCTCTTCCCTGAACCTGTTTTCAGCCAATAGGAGAGAGTATCCAACATGGACGCCAGTGAGACTCCTGCGCTGGTTCCTGTGGAAATGTCAAACATGGCAGCTGCCTACCAGTACTGGTACTGCTGGTCTCTGTGGTCTCCCAGTTCATGGCCTTCTGGACGGCCTTCTTCCAGCGAGCGAAGCGGAACTCGCTCTCTAGGAGAAAAAGAGAAGCAGATGGATTCTCTCATGGATCATCCCAGAAACTGCCACTAGATGGCAGCAAGCAGCTAACTGCTCCAAAGAGCTGCATGTTTGCTTTGGTTAGGCTGAGCTGGATGGAGTCATGGTTCTACTGACGGTTCTGAGTCGTTCCTCCTTTCTTACCTTCTATGTTGATCTGAGGTTCGAACCTCTCAGATGTGACTTTTGGAAGATGAGCTGGACTCAGATTCCAGACGTCCACCCCCTGAGCGGCTCCGGCTGCCATGGCTGCTCCCAGAGCGGTGGTCTCTGACATGGCGGGCCGCACTGAAACAGGAACCACACCAGGATCAGACCTGAACCAGATCAAAAACTGGACTCACGTTCTAACCAGGTTCTATTGGATCTGAAGCAGCGGATGGGTCAAAGGTCACAGATAATGGTATTCATCTCTATACTCATTCAGTAGAAACGTCCTGTCCTGTATTTCTGGAACCATTATTTAATCTGCACTGCTGCTATTGAACTTCTGGTTAGACCTAAACTGCATTTCGTTGCCTTTACCTGTACCTGTGCAATGACAATAAATGACAGTGTCCCTACAGGAGTACGGAGTCGGGGTCCTTTACTCAGGGCCTTCTGGGGGTCTCTGTATAAGGGGAGCAGGCGTCTGGTCTTATTCCCCCCCTCTTACCGACAGGAATGCCGAGGATGTCAGCCTGCAGCTGCATCAGTAACCTGTTGGCCGTCATGCCTCCATCCACGCCCAGCACTGACAGGGGGATGCAGCTATCTTGGTTCATCGCATCGAGGATCTGCAAACATCACAGGAACCGTCATCAGATCAGTTTCGCCTGCAGAGATAAAGACCGTTTACCGCTGCCCACCTCTCTGGTCTGGAAGCAGACGGCCTCCAGCGCAGCGAAGGCCAGGTGATTCCTGTTGGTGAACTGTGTGAGGCCGCAGATGATGCTGATGAAAACAGGAAGTTCATTCAGTCAGGACACATCATTGTGACTGTTGCATAGCAGCGAATGGGGGAGCTGTGTTGGGGAGTCTCACCCTCTGGCACTGGGCTCCCAGTACGGCGCGTAAAGGCCGGAGAAAGCTGGAACGAAGTAGCAGCCGTAGGACGTTCCTGCCTTAGCTGCTAACTGCTCTGAAACATGTTTGAACACCAATATCTCCATCACTGGGTTTCCATTCCAGGACTGTGCTTCATGGAAGGGGTGAGGTTAGGGGGGGAGGACTTACCGATCTCTGAGGAGGACTGCACGATGCCCATGTTGTCCTTCAGCCAGCGAACCACTGCCCCTGCTATGGCGACGGATCCCTGCAGAGGAAGATCAGACCCTGATTAGTGCTGGCCCTGAAGACGAACATCACTGCCTTTCAGTTGGTATCAGAACTATCTGGGTCGATTCTACGGTTTATTGGTTTCCCATTACGGTTGAAACCATTTTAAAAGAGTCATAGAATGCAGGGTTTCCATTGTCATAGTTGAATGACGATAGTTCACTGGGTGAAATAGACGTAAAGAGGAGTTCAACCCCATCAACTTGTCCTTTCTCTGCAAATCTCATTATTCTAACCTTCCACCATAAAACGGGCGAATCCAATGGAGGTTCGGGTTTGAGTTAACTTCGGGTTTTTGCTTTTTTTGTTTTTGGCTTGGTTTTTTTTCCGGCCGGGCCTTTACCTTCCGGCCCGGTCCGTTGTTTCCGGGCCCGGGACCTTGATTGGGGGAGGTTGGAGGCCGGCGTTTTGGTTTTTTGGCTACAGTTGGGTTTACTGCTACAAGAATTACAAAGCAGGAAGTTTCTCTATTGAAGATGAGCCAGAAGGACGGGTGGAAATGCAGCGTTCCAGGCTGACCGGAGGAATGGGAACATTTTCACTGTCTTCCCAAGGATTTGAAGACTCTACATGCATGGATTATTTTTGTCTGTCAGAAGATCCCTGCATTGTTTGATGCTCAGCTGTTCATTTGCTCGAAGCATTTTACCAAAGACAGCTTTCAAAATGTTGGACAGTTCAAAGCAGAGTTTGCTAAACTTCTTTTACTGAAACGAGGGGCTGTTCCCAGCGTAAGACCATCACAACCACAGGCTGGAAGGGTGGTTCTGTCACTAAGCTGTTGATAGCAATGGGGGGGATTAAGTGTGGACTGGTGGGCTGCTGCCTGGACCAGCAGAGAACCATGAGCCGTCTGCCCTCAGCCGGAGGAGGGGGACTAGGGGCGGCACGGTGCCGAAGTGTCCAGGCTACTGACACCGTTTTGGGTACGGTAGCTTCGTCCCCCGCTGGTTCCCAGACCATCCCAGGTTCTGCTGCACTGTAGTCAACCAAAATTCCAGATGATTTTGAAATTCCCCCCGGACATTTATTTAGGTCTGAAAAGTAGGACATGTCTGGGAAAAAGAGGACGTCTGGTCCCCCTACCATCAACAATCTGATGTTTCACCTGCGTCTTTAGGCACTACTTGGTCTATAAACCAGGGCTTTGGACAGACTGCTCGGCGTTCAGCCATCCAGATAGAACGTTCTGCTGTTCTTCTGTCTCTGGTGATAATGTTCAGACCAAATGAGTAGAAAACAGACCTCTAGTGCATAACAGGCAGCTTTGTCCTTCCCCAGTTTGTAGGCCACCGTGGTGAGCAGGCCGTGGTCGGATATCACTGGCTGACAGGATCACAGCGGGACACAGAAAACAGGTTAAAATCCCAGGAAAGATGTCTACCCTCTGCCTCTGAAGATCTTTGAACACCTTACCTTTGTTCCTGTGTTCAAGAGCAGGAAGCATCCAGTCCCGTACCTTTACACAAGAACTGATCAACAGCAAATACAAAGAAAGGTTTGCTTACAAACATGGCGGTTTGGAGTCATGGCTCACGTGTTTTTGGCCTGTCCCTCCTGGAAGCACATCTGACCAACCAGAGCGGCCGACTGGTCTCCCAGACACTGGCGGAGAAAGGACACCGTCACTTACTTCCTGCTTTCTACAGCATGCAGGAAATGTCAGATTGGAAGAAGCGTTCGACCATTTGACCGAACTCCTGACGAGTCAACGTGAAGATCCCTTACCCCAGAGATCGGAACTCCTGCAAGCGAGCCGGATTTCTGTAGAAACAGGAAACGGTTCAGTTCTGCGCAGCTTCAGGTTTAAATATCAAGCTAAAGTCTTCAGTCATCTTTCCAGATATCCAAACACTGTTTGGACTTCGGTGGCTTTCCTCCCTCATGTTCAGTCTGGTTCTCCTCGCTGATTAATATTTAGTCTTTTAGAGATAAAAGCAAATCCTGGCTTATTGGATAACTAGTAAACATTAGATCCTTAAGCTGCTGCAATCATCACTAAACCAGGTTGGTTTTCTGTAAAGCCAGACCTGCAGCCCGTTGCATGTTTAGATGATATCTTTAAAAAACAAGTGAGCTTTATTACAGGGTTAAAGTGAAATGATAAATCTGTTATTGGGTCAGTTTTCCAGAGAATATCGATAACACCAGATAAAGTTGTTCTGTGGAAATAATCTGTTACCAAAACTTTATGGTTGCTTTTTTTAAACAGGCCCAGTTCTGAAGAAACCCATAAAAATGTTCTGAACCAAATCAATCCTGCAGGCCGCTGACCTCTGGACTCCAGCAGAAAGATAAGATACGCTGCAAAACAACAGATCATCTCAGTGGTTCTGAGCAAAGTCCTCCTAAACATCCGGGTTTGTGGAGGCAGGAAGCCGGTTCCGTTTCCGAGGCGATCAGAGCCAAAATAAAAGGATTTAAAACTGTCAATAAAACCTGACTAGAAGCACGGCTGTAAAAATCTGCTTCAGTCGGCTAAAAGCCCAACAGGTTATGAAAGGTCGTCATGGCAACCCAGACTCTGAAAAGAAGTTTACTTTCATTGTGAAGAGTTTCCTGCAGGTCTTCCTCTGCTATGATGTCATCATTTAATTCGGCCAGGTTCTGCTCAGATGAAAGTTTACCGCCACATAAAACTCATCGTTACAGAGCAGGAAGTTGGACCCTAAAGGCGCCGCCATGACGGCTAACAGAACCGTCTGACAGGACAGAACGCGTCTGTGATGGTTACCTATCCAGATATCAGGAAACCAACTGATCACCGCCATTGGTTCTAATGAGGAAAACCAGGAAGTGTCTCACATGAAACCATGATTCCCAGCAGCGGGATCACATGGATGGTCCAGACCAGTGGCGGATTTAGGGGGGGGGGCTACTTGGGCTACCGGATCTGGCTTCTGAGCTGGTCTGAGTAAAATGTGCAGCTGGAATAGGCTCTATGCACAACTCCACCATTTCCTGAACATCAGGAGGCTCCTTTGTTTCCTGTCTTTCATGATTGGATGCACTGATTAATCCAGGTGTGTATGACCTAAGTAACTGGCCAGACACACCTGGATTAATCAGTTCGTCCAGTAATGAAAGACAGGAAACAAAGGAGCTGCCTTAAATTCAGGAAGTAGTGGAGCTGTGCATAGAGCCCATTGACCAGATAGTGGCAGCATGCGCAGGAAAGCAGCCTGTAGCGTTACCATGCAGAAGAAGAAGTGTTTCCCTCTTGAGTCGAATGCAGCTGCGGCAAATTTTAAACGAATGGCGGATATCAACGGAAATGAGAAGCTCTTTAGAGGCTTCCAGCAGCAGCAGCACAAACAGATGTTTCTAAACAGACTGATGTTCCAGGTGTGGGAAGCTTTGACTGATTGGAGACGTTTGCCACAGTCTGCGAAAATCTGTTCCCTCTGTGTCAGTAGGACGCATCAAAGTTTCCTTAATCCTGTAATCTGTCATATTTAACATTAGAACTGGATTTAGCAGAATGTCTACTCGCTCATGTTCACCCTCAGGGCTAAGCCCCTGGTCTCCTAGAATCCTAGATCTGCCCCTGCTCCAGATGTTTCCCATTTGCTCTCATTACTCAACATGCTGGATGTTTAGTGAAACCAGGTTGGTTTGATAAAAGGTCCAGAATTTCTGGATCAAACCTTTCAGTAAAAAACCCAATTAGAAAAACGGCCGCGGCTGCTAATGGCTGTTAGCCTAGCAGCTAGACTTAGACTCACATTTAGACAACTTTCACTGTCCTTTTGTAAACACAGAGTGTAAACAGAGTTGACATTTCCATCCTAAAGTGCAGCAGTGATCAAATGTAAAGATTGGGAGAAAAACATGGTGCATAAAAATGCATTGATCTGGAAGGTAACAGTATTAATATCTATGGTGCAAATATGCAGAGTTTTGTTTGGTGTCATCAGCGTGATGGCGGTGGGGAAGAAGCTGCTGCAGAACCTGCTGGTCCTGCATTGAATGAACAGTCCATGGTGGGGGGGTGAGGGGTCATTGATGATGTCATGCAGCGCTGGGATAAAATGTCTTTAATGGAGGGAAGAGGAGCCCCTTGATCCTCTCTGCTGTTCCTCAGGGCCCCCCCCCCCACAGCAGGTGTGTGGATCGGGAAGTCTGGGCATCTCTGCTTAGACCGCAGCCTCCGCCCCCCCCGCCCCAGATAAAGAGGAAGAAGATGGACGGAGGGACGGACAGACGACAGACGGACGAAGGTTTTTAGTTTTAATGTTCGCAGTTTATATCCAGCTACCCTAAAGCTGCGGTTCTGGTTCTGGTTCTGAGACGACAGACGGACGAAGGTTTTTAGTTTTAATGTTCGCAGTTTATATCCAGCTACCCTAAAGCTGCGGTTCTGGTTCTGGTTCTGGTTCTGGTTCTGGTTCTGGTTCTGATTCTGTTCCGGTGGAGCAGCTTCAGGATCTGGAAGCATGAATCCAACCTCTGAATGGTTGAACAGTTGCAGAACCACATGAAACGGGTCAGAACCGGTCCCTGCAGGTCCAGCTTTATTCCAGGTTAACTGTTCAGTGGAAACTTCAGTTTCTGCCTTTAATGGAATCATTTTTAAAGATTTAATTTTACAGATTGTCTATGATTGGTGAAAATGGGAACAGCAAGGCAGGAAGTTCTCACCATGTGGCCATAGATCTCAGAGGAGCTTCTGACTAGGGGCAGGATCTCCATCGGGATGTCAAAGAAACTGGAAGAGAAGAAATCAATCATGGAAGCCACAAAGAACCAGCAAACTGAACCTGGAGCTTTAAAAAACTGAAGATCTGAGAACCAGTCAGGCCTGCTGCCTTCAGAGAAGAACCTTCAGTCTGAAGCGGACCTGAAGGTCAGAGTTCACCAGAGACCAGAGCCAGAATGAAGCCAAAGCTGAGGCACCAGTGGTTCCCTGTGTCTTCTGGGAAAATGTCCCACACCCTGCAATCCTTCTTTGACCTTCAAAGCTCCAAACATTCCTGGGAAACGCTGCTGAGCTTCGCATCGTAGACCAAACTCTAGATATGGAGCTGAAGGACAGACGGCTTCTGGAGAGGAAGCTTTACCTGCAGAGGTCCGGATCCCAGTCCATGGTGTGGATGTTGAAGAGCATGGTCCGGCTGGCGTTGGAAACGTCTGTGATGTGGACGCCTCCGTCTCTGCCTCCGGTCAGACACTGAGAGGGAGAAACGGTGAGAGAAGAGAAGAGGCTGCGGCGTGAGGCGGCGTTCCTACGGTTCCTACCCAGATGATCCATGAGTCCACCGTCCCAAACATGGCGCGTTTACTCAGCACCGCCTCACCGATCTCCGCCACGTTGTCCAGCAGCCAGCGCAGCTTGACGGCGCTGAAGTAGGTACTGATGGGAAGTCCGGTTTTATCCTGCGACCAGGAGAAATAACGGCAGCTTAAGCTGAAGATGTTCTGAGCTTTAAATGTCCAGAGATGTTCTACTGCTGCTCCTCAGCAGCTCCTACCTTCAGGTGGTTCTTGCTCCTGCCTGGAGTTTTGCTGATGAGTTTCTCTACTGTGGACTGAGTCCTCAGGTCCAACCAGACTGCAGGACGGATAAAGAAAAGACAAACCGCCATATTAGAACATAGAGAGAACATCTCAGCCTGACGGCTCCTAAAGGGAGGAGGAGGGTCCCCTCACTTTCATTAGCAGGGAGCCTCCATGTTGATCAGAGAGGAGAAGAAGAACAGCGTGAAGGACAGAAGGACATGAAGTTATGCTGAAACCATCCATCCATCCATCCATCCATCCACCTCCTTGGTGCTGGACTCACCAATGGCGTTGTAGAGCGGTTCTCCAGTCTCTTTGTCCCAAACCAGGGTGGTCTCTCTCTGATTGGTCACTCCCACAGCTGCAGACCAATCACAGAGGAACCATCGATCAAACTTCCAGGGATAAAAACCTGGAGACGGAACATTGTGTCCCACCTTTGATGTTGGGCAGGTCCACGTTGAGCTGCCTCAGTTTCTGGCACGTCTTCTCCACGCATTCATGGACAGACTGCAGGATCTCCATGGGGTCTGCCTCCACCCATCTGACCAGAACACGGCACAACCAGGAGGTTACACACATTAGACTCTTTTCTTCATATTTTGGTAAAACTGTGAACAAGTGATAAACCCAGTCCTGCCTGGACCTCCACAGCTCAGCAGTCCTTCCCAAATGAACCTAAATGATTCAACGAACATTGGACTTTACATGTTCCAGCTACGGTTCTGGTTCAGATGTTCCCCCAGGATGTCCAGCTTAGGGGTTAAGAAGGAGATGATTTTTGACTTTACCATTTGTGGTCTGTGTACGCACGCTTGTATGCATATGTATGTGTATATATACTGTATTTCCATATCTTAGAGCTCTTCTGTTCCTCTGACGGTCCATTGATTACAAGAGAGGTCGGACAAAGGCGAGAGCGTATCGGGAGACCAACAAGACCTCCCTCATCCTTGGCCCTATCTCAGAGAATTTTTTAGAAATAGTCAAAAAATAGAGCTTTCAGTTCATATAGCGGCATCTGGCTGTTTTGTTAAAGGTTACTTTATACTTTAAGTAGTTTTTGGAGCACATACTTTTTCACTTTTACTTGAGTAAAGAGGTCAAGTTGATACTTCAACTTTTACCAGAATGTTTTTAAACTGCAGATTCTATACTTCTACTGAAGTAACAGATGTGTGAACTTTTAACACTGCTGTATGTTTACATGCTAATATGCTGTTGGCAACATGGACCTTAAAACAATTCTTTTTTTTCATTTTTTTAACTTTATTTGTAGTTTTTGAACAAGGGAAAACACAAACCGGTGATGGCTAGAGCTAACATCCAGTATATAGATCAGTGTATTTTACTCTGCATTACTGATCTGAATCACAAGAATAAAAATAAATAACACATATAGCCCACCACCCGAGAGCAGGGAGACAACTAACGGTCAGAAGAGGCAGATATATTTTCTGATTCACAAAAGCTATTTGTCATGAGTCTTTGACTAACTAATCTCTCTCCTCTCTCTTTCTGGAGACGCAGAGATAAAGTCAATGGTTTCATTTCATGGATCCAGTGTTTAATGCGACTGGAACCACCGTTTGGTGATTGCCTTCTTGCTAGCAATCAAGAAAATCTTAAGTAAATATGTGTCACTTGAACTAAGTCCTTCAGGGAGTTTTCCAAGGTACGAGGAGGTAAAGGAAAGTCCAAACTGGGTCCAGGGTTTCAGAGATTATCTGTTTAACATTATTCCAAAAGACCTTTAATTAAGGACAGGACCAGTAAATTAGCATATAATCAGCAGAGACCAGCCCCCACCCTCTCCAGCAGGGCACCTGTGCGGCACTTAACCCTGATTTCTGCTTTGGTGTAATAAAAAAACCTGATAAGGTTCTTCCAGCCAAAATCCTGCCTTTCTGTAGAATTAGTAGTTGTAAAGTTGTTTTTTTTTCCACAGTTGAGACCAAAGATCCTCTGAGATGAAATGTTGGCTTCCCTTTCCACCGCTGTCTGATATGATCTATTAATCTCTTATTCACAGTTGGGAAATTTCAATAAAGCTCACCACAATTCTTTGGAACATTTAACTGTTTGCTTCCCTCATCCAACTTTTAAGGCAAAACCTTTTCAGTGGGTAACTTTGTATCGCCCATCAGTAATTACTCTCACTTCTCAGAGTTCCTATCTGATATGGCAAGATCTTTATAGTGGGAGGTTACAGCACTCATGCCACTTTCAGGGTGATAGCTTAAAGTCAGACAATGTAGCCCCATTGAAAAGGTGAGTTGCCAAACTCACCCAGAGCCATAGCTCTGTTGAACCGTCCATTCCACCTGCTCTTAGCAGCAATGATTTTATGGGATTCTTTATAAATAAGATTGATCTTATTAAAAATAAGATCATTAGCACTCCTCTATCTACGATTGGTTTGTCTCTGGAAGTGGGTTTGAAAGTTTGCCCACATGCAGAAAGAACTCAGAGGCAGGGTGAAAGTTAAACAGTTTATTGTGAAGGTGAGGAACTCAGAGGGACAAAACAAAGGGATTCTCAGCTTGGTGAATGTCCAGCGGTCAGGTGAACCAGAGATCAGAGTGGTGAGTTCATGGTCCATGGGATTTACAGGCCACTACTGAAACTTAGCCAGATAAGGACTCACAGTTGATGACTAGCGGTTGCTCCTTGTTTCCTGTTTGTGGGGGCCGCATAGAAAAGGTGATGCTTGGCTGGAGGGCGGACGGGCAGACTGGTTGTGGTCCAGAGGAGCAGCTGATCGGACTGTCAACCAGTTTTCATGAGGTGGACTGCAAACTGAAGCAGTGAATGTTTTCTAGAATCTCAGAGTGACCAATGGGTTCCCAAGGCTTGAAGGACCAGGCTTATCCAGTGGATCAGGAGATAATCCTGCCGGAAACCACAAAGGAGACAAAGGGTTCGATCAGAGGACTGAGAGAGACGAAAACCCAAAGCTCTGAGAGGCTAGAGGACCCAATACTGGCAGACACTCTGGTGACAAGGTTCTTCTTCTTCTGAGGTTTTATGGTGGTTTGCAAACTAGTGAGATGTGCATTACTGCCACCAACTGATCTGGAGTAAAAGCAAGGAAACAGGAAACGATTCACCTCAGAAACAAAAAAAAAACCTGTGTAACTTAACCCAACATAATAAATAATAAACCACATTTGCCCTTATAATTTAATTTATCTTTAAGTCATCGTCACTCTGCCAGTTTCTGATGGTCCCATCGGTCCTCCCATCATGCTTCCAACCATCTCCCAGTTCAAATCTTTCACTTCCAGATATTTTTCTGCAGCTTTCACTATTATTTTGATTTTTTCGTTTTTTCTTGTCGTCTGTGCAGAACAATTAATCACTTCCACCATGAATAGAACAACATTTCTCTTTTTAACAATTAGTGAGTCTTCATCAATTTTGGGAGATTTCTCCAGAGGTTTGGAATCTGCCGTGTGTTGAACTGTTGGTTTTCTAACTGAGATGGGATCCTTTTAGCAGCTTCAGCTTAAGTTATTCTGAGCTCAGATTTCATTTTTTTATTTCCTCAGACCTTTTGCTGCTTCACAGCCACGATAAGCAGCAGAATGTTCTCCACCACAGTTACAGCATTTTGTTTTAGCTTCTTTTCCATATTTTCTGTACTCATGCTCTCCTGCAGACCTTCCACGCCTCTGTTTTCCTTTACAAACTGCTGCTATGTGACTGAATTTTTGGCATTTAAAGCATCTCAATGGTGGAGGATTGTAGATTTTGACATTATAGCTGATGTAACCAATGAATACTTTGCTGGGTAATTGCTCTTCTTCGAATTTAATGAGCACCGATAAACTAAAGGGGGGCACGAGAGAGGGGGGGCATGAGGGAAAGGACCGCAGGCCGGACCCAAACAGCGGTGGGCCGCGTCGAGGCCTTCTTAGATGGGTCATGTGCTCCAACCACTGCGCCCAATTCAGCCGTTTGATTGAACTGTTCCTGAGCAGGAATTCAACCAACACTCAGATTCTACAAGTTTTTTATTCACTACCTGTATCTTCATTTACTATTATAATGTTTATTTTATTTAGGTTGGTAAATAAATGTGAAAGTTTTTATTTATTTATTTATTTTTGGATTTTAGTGATTAAACTAGGGCTGAAACAATTAATCGGATTAATCATGATTAATTGATTATTGAAATAAAAATCAATTAATTTAGTAATGGATTAGTGTTTAACTGCATGATAGAGAATCTGAAATATAACTTTAGTCAACAGAGCGACGCAGTCAGAGCAGCAATTATAGAAAAAAAGGAAAATATGTAAAAATGTAGCATTTAACATAATAAAAAAATGTTTTAGTCTGCTCTATCTAGAACTCCACAAATATAAAGTTTGAGTTTCACCTACGTTGATCTTATAAAAAATCTTCTTTAAGGAAACTTTGGCTAAACGATTATTAATCGATTCATTAAATAAATAATCAACAGATTAATCGATTTGCAAAATAATCCTTAGCTGTTGCCCCAAATTAATTTATTCAGTTGGAAGATTGAACCGTAGAGATAGATCTGTCTATAATGTCTATGTGTATAATGTCTATGTGTATAGTGTCTGTGTATAGTGTCTATGGTTTGAGCGGCTTTTATTGTGAAGGTTCGGGGCGGAAGAGGAAGGCGTGTGGTTGATTCCAGCATCCGGTGAGGAGGAGGCTGTTACCCGGCGGGCAGCCAGCTCTGCTCGGCTCTATCAACGAACATGTCCCGGTTTAAAAGGGCGGCTAACGTCGACAGTCTGGCGGGATTCCGGAGCTCCCAGCCGGAAGCTGCGGTTCCCTGCGGGTTACTGAAGGCGGCCAGGAAGAGCGGCCATCTTAACCTGTCCGGGCGGGGCTTGCTGGAAGGTAAGAGCCGCTGGAGGAAGAAGGTTTCTGCGGGGAAAAGAAGCGGGACAGCGGCGGGTCCCTGCGGGAAGGGGGGCGGGGTCCCTGTTGGAGGGGGCGTGTCCTCTGGGAAGGGGGCGTGTCCCTGCAGAACTTGGTCCAAAATCAACAACTAAAGGAAAGCCAGGGCTAGGCCATGGTGGAAGGAGGACCGCAGCAATAAAGCATTTAAAGCAACATGGAAAAATCTGACAGGAGAAAAACTTATAAAACTTTGAATATAAATATAAATATTTTATTAATCTTTGAATCAATCTGACTGGATGACCTGGATCTATAAAGTGCCCTGAGATGACATGATGTGAATTGGATCTATAGAAATAAACTGAATAGAACTGAATTAAATAATAAGCAGGAAAGGCTGATAAAACAACAAGTTTTTCTTCCAGAGGAGCAGAAGTTAAATAATCAAATGTTTGGTCAATATTAAAGTAGAAGTCAGACGTGCATCACTGTCTGCTGTTAATGATCTGTGGCATTAAATAAAGTTCTGGTTTTACTGCAGTGAATAGTGAACAGCCAGGAAATATTCATAGGAAGAACAAAAACTCAAAGCATTTAATTATATTTACAAAAAGAAAGAAAAAATGGATCAGTTTCAGCAATAGATGAAGAAATAAGAATGAATGGAATAAAAACAGCTATATAAGATACTGGATACTGAGCTCTAGCAGATGATGATCTATGTGATGCAATGTGTAGAAGATTAACCAGAAACATTAAAATTAATATAAAAACTTTTAAATAAAATTTGGAGAGAAGGTGAAGTTCCTAATGAATGGAAAAGTGCAGCAATCCTCCGGTTTAATAAACCAGGAAAAGATTCTTCAGTTAATTACAGACCAACAGCTTTAAGATTCACTGCTCTGACTGGATGGAGAGAATGTTAGGAAGGAGGAGAGGGTTTATTCTAGAGCAGGGAGGTCTACAATAGATGCTGCGGTGAGAATCTAATGACGTAGAACAGGGACTAAAAATGAGCAGTTTTCTGACATTGGAAAAGCATCTGACTGACTGTGGAGGGAAGGTTTATTGATTTAGTGAATAAGGGAAGGTGGGAGAATGTTTAACTGGATAGCAACAGTTACAGTTGGAGACGAATACTTGAAAGATTTTAAAATAGAAAACGGCGTTCCTCAAGGGAGTGTAATTAGTCCTGTCAATATTATGATTAATGATATATTCTTAACTCTAGATGAATTAAATCAGCACTTTATGCAGATGATGGATCCATACGGTCGAGGGGAAGGAATGACTCGTTCGTAGTTAAAAATATTAAGAGAGCCGTTAATAAAATAGAAAAATGGTCACATGATTGGAGATTCAAACTGTCAGTAAATCCTGTTTTATGATTTTCAGTAATAAAAGAAATATGGATATAGGAGAAATAAAATTATATGATCAATCTATTAAAAGAGGGACAGAATTCAAACATTTGGGATTATGGTGAGATGGTTCACATTCAGGGAAAATTAAGCAGTTAGAAACAAAAGGAAAGAAATTAATAAACCTGAAAGCTGTGGCTGGGAATGATTGGGGGGCTGATAAGCAATCTCTATTGAATATCTACCGGGCAGATCAGCAATAGATTATAGATGGATGGTATATAGAGCAGCAGCTAAATCATTGTTATAAATAGCAGATAAATTACAATATAGGGCGTTAAGAATAGCTGCTGGGGCAACTAAACTACCCCATTTAGGGATGCAGGATATAATTGGCCCCCTATCGGTATCGGCCTTAAAACTGAATATTGGACATCGGCCCCCCCACCGATATTTAACCCGATATTTGATCAGCTTCTGAGTTTCTAAAGTCTAAAAGAAAATTTAAATACTACTTTCTTCTTCCTCAAAAACTTCTTTTTTACAGAC
>NW_015151257.1:206235-211804 GCF_000732505.1 Cyprinodon variegatus | reverse complement strand
GCTCGTCCTGTTGGATCTCAGTGCTGCATTTGATCCAGTTGATCAGAATATTCTTTTAGAAAGACTTGAACAAGCAACTTAAGCTTTATGCACCATTAGCTTTATACGCTGTTAGCTTTATACACCTTTAGCTTTATATGCCTTTAGCTTTATAAACCATTAGCTTTATACACTGTTAGCTTTATACACCGTTAGCTTTATATGCCTTTAACTTTATACACCGTTAGCTTTATACACTGTTAGCTTTATACGCCGTTAGCTTTATACGCCGTTAGCTTTATACACTGTTAGCTTTATACGCCGTTAGCTTTATGCACCGTTAGCTTTAACCACCATTAGCTTTATACGGCGTTAGCTTTATACGCCTTTAGCTTTATATGCCTTTAACTTTATACACCGTTAGCTTTATACACCATTAGCTTTATACGCCTTTAGCTTTATACACCGTTAGCTTTATACACCATTAGCTTTATACGCCGTTAGCTTTATACACCATTAGCTTTATATGCCTATAACTTTATACACCTTTAGCTTTATACACCGTTAGCTTTATACACCGTTAGCGTTATACACCTTTAGCTTTACACATGTTAGCTTTACGCACCTTAAGCTTTATACACGTTAGCTTTACGCACCTTTAGCTTTATACACCGTTAGCTTTATACACCGTTAGCTTTATACACTGTTAGCTTTATACACCGTTAGCTTTATAAACCAATCTGGGCATCTCCTAGGTTTTCAAAAAGATTTTCATGATGCATTTTACTGTTCATTTTGATAGAAAAACTTTAGATGAGGCTAATAAAGTTGGATATTTTCTCTAAACACAAATCAGTAACAGCGGTGACATTGGTTTCACTGGAGGAAAAAATTCTCTTATCTTTCACCTTTACACTGGAACTAAAAGGTTGCATGTAGGCCTGATAATTCGGGAGTTATTTTAGATTTATTACAGTTGGAAGCTGCTTCTGAAACAGTCTGAGCTTAACGGGTTCAGAAAGCCTCTGATATGGAAATCCTCCTGCTGAACTCCATCCAGCTTCTCTCCCTGTCGCTCTAAAATATTATTACTCATATTTATTTAAAAGGGAACAGAATGCTCCAGTGGATGAAGTCAAGCCTCTCGGCCTGGAAAGTCCTGTAGGTGTCCCTCAAGGCTCGGTTCTTGGGCTCGTTTCATTTCCTTTATACGACGCTAAACACTTCAATGAATGTCAGTGTAGATATGGATATATGCAGATGATGATGTCATTTGCTCACTCAGAGTGCAGCTTGCATGCTTTTATCTGATGTTCATCGTTTTTCTATCAGAAAGAAATAGGTATAAAATAATAATGAAAAATAAAACAAAAGACATTGAAACATTTTTGAGAAAAGTGAGGAGCTGGAACAGATTTACTGTCTGTTCCAGATTAAGTCATGTATTTTTTTATGTTTATTAGAGTTTTAGACTTTTTGAGAAACACTTTAGACCTAAGAAGCAAAGTTAAATTTAGTTCCTGCTGACTGGTTTCTGCATCTTTCTGACTGGTTTCTGCATCTTTATAAACCTGCAGAGGTGTGATTCATAGAAACTGATGTGATGTAAAGTGTCTCACCCTTCCTTTGGGAAGTGCTGCTTGAGCTCCACTTGGTGGTAACTGATCACCTGAGCTGTTTCTGTGTTGAAAACCTGCAAAAAAGAAAAAAAATATCACAGATCATAGAGCAGCAGAACAAAGCTGGACTAACTGGGATGAAACTAGACTGAAACGGGAAATGGAAGAGAAGATAGATTCCCAGCTTCTGTCCTGAGCTGCAGGTGGATGTTAAAGGAAATATGTGAATATATGGCAGAATGTTAGCAGATTTATTTGCTCAGAAACAATCAAAAGACATTAGCTGCAGTGGAGGACCTGAACCTGGACCGCTGGAGAATCAATCAATCAATCAATCAATCCTTTTCCTTCGTTTGGCTCCCTCTTCTTCTTCTTCTTCTTTGACTATTTGAACTGATGGATCGAGTACATTTCTCCACTGTGAGATCAATAATCCTTCAGTTGAAGGTCTAACAGGTGAGATTCTTCACCTGTTCCTCCTGTTCTTTTGTATAATCAGTATATTTTTCCTTCATTAGTTTGCAAGCAGAAGATCAGAAACATACAGTAGATGTCAGACGTAAGAAAAGAAAAATCTAAACTTTTGTAATAAAGTCTTTAGGCTGCTCCCTTTGATCGTGGAGCAGCGAATCATCCGCTTCATAGATCTCAGCATCATCTGCAAACATCATCAGCTGCAGTGACTCCTGCTTGAATCATCAGTCAGACCAAGTCATCGCTCCTCCCCGCTGCTCCTCCCCGCTGCTCCTCCCTGCTGCTCCTCCCTCACATTCTCCTGCTCCATCATCTATTTAAGCCTTCCTCATCATTTCCTGGGGTTAAAGTCATGGATATTTGAAAATAGAAGAAACGATTGTCCTGATGTGGAAACTAAAAGATCTCCATAATCTTCTGTCAGCAGATGGTTTTAAAACCTGCGGTGGGAGGGAAGCAGAGCCACCAGCTTCCAGAACAGGAATAGAATCAGATTTACTAAACTCTATTCTGGTTCAATCATTTTTCCTTTTATTTTTTATTTTAGTAACAAAAAGCGACCAGTCTGGTAAACTGGGAGGTTGTTGGTTTTCCATGAAGACCAGTCTCCAGAGTTTCAAGATCTGCTGGATGAACAAACGATGAAGAACTTTCTCCTGCTGGATTCTTCTAAAGCATCAAGCCTGGTTCAGTTCTGCTCGGTTCCTCCCTCATCTGATGATGATGATGATGATGACGATGATGATGATGGGAAGTAATTGAGTCACTCTGGTTCTTTTCCTCCACCAGACCATTGGACCTCAGCAGAGCCGCATTCTGCTGCTCGTTTTCCAGCTGACCCGGTTTGCTGCAGTTCTCTAACAATCTGCTTCTGTTCCTCCAGGTTCTGGTTCTACGGATCTACGGTTCTACGGTTCCGCCTCCGTTCCAACAGTCAGCCTCAGAGCTTCACACCAGGCGGTTCTGGAGACAAGGTTCTTCTGGAGGTCTGTCTGCTTTTCCACAAGCTTAGAGCCGAGTTCCACACCAAACACCCCCCCCCCCCCACACACACACACACACACACACACTTGGCAGCAGAGGTTTGGTTCTGGAGCTGTCCAGACTGTCACCAGGTTCTTGGCCCTTAACCCCAGGATGCCGGGGTTCAGTGGGGGACGGGTTCGGAGCCGAGGACCAACCAGGTGGCCTGAAGTCAGGAGATGAAAAAGAAGGAAGGTTTCCTGAAGCTATGGAGAAACGTTGGGTTTCCAGGAGGTTTCTGAAGATGTCCTTGATGCTCCTGCTGAGTCTGGACGTCTAGAAGCTCCTTTAGATAAGCAGGACCGGCCCAGTAGAACTTCATAATGTATCAAGACCGGTTCTGTCGCCAAGAGGAACCACAGTGAGACCGAAACCAGTAAAACCAGTCCTGCTTTCTCAGAGCCGTGGATTGGTGATCATCTGATCTGGTTCAGCCGAGTCCACGAAGTCTGTGCAGAATAGAAGTTCTTCAGAACCTTCATCCAGGAAGCCAGAGAGGTTCAGCTCAGCAGGTTCTGAGTCAGTCAGCATCCAGAGGGTCTGTGGACCAAACCGAGTCCTGGAGCCAGAGACAAGGTCCTAGGGACTTTGGTTCTGCATTTAGAAGACCGAGAACTGATCAGCAGGAAGTCCAGGAGACGAGACTGTGGACCTACTGGACCCAACACTGGCAGGACCACTGGACGGACGGACAGATGGAAGGACAGATGGACATGGATGTCTCAGGATAACTGCTGATAGATCATAGAATCAGCTGCTCAGAGTGTTTCTGAAACACCCAGTGGTCCCAACCAGTCCAGTACGAGGACCAGAACCTGGACCTGGACAGACCTGGACAGACTAGACCTGGACCTGGACCTGGACCTGGACCTGGACCTGGACCTGGTGGAGAAACCTTTTTCATTCATCTGTAAAGTTTTTCTTCAGAGATATGCTGTAAGTTTTAATCCTTAGCAGATCCCTGTGATGATGATGATGATGATGATGATGATGATGATGATGATGATGATGATGATGATGATGATGATGGTTAGTGTTTCTGAGCTGCATTGATTCAGCAGTTAGATCAGCAGAGCTGCTTTCATAGATTGGAGTGATTAAAGTTCAGCAGCAGCGAATTAATAAAGGAAATAGAAATGAATAAAGAAAACTTTATTAGAATGAATAAAGAAAACTTTATTAGAATGAATAAAGAAAACTTTATTGGAATGAATAAAGAAAACTTTATTGGAATGAATAAAGAAAACTTTATTGGAATGAATAAAGAAAACTTTATTAGAATGAATAAAGAAAACTTTATTAGAATGAATAAAGAAAACTTTATCAGAATGCATAAAGAAAACTTTATTAGAATGAATAAAGAAAACTTTATTAGAATGAATAAAGAAAACTTTATTAGAATGAATAAAGAAAACTTTACTAAATATCCTAAAAGTTTTCCTTTAAAAGCAGCAGAGTAAGCGCTTTGGTGCTGATCTAGTTAATAATCTCTGGAATCCTCCCTGATCTTCGCCTCTCATTCATTCCATTCTGACTCTTCCTGTGAACCACAGTGATATGAGCGCTTCGGTTCGGCTCGGTTCGGTTCGGTTCGGTTCGGTCCACTCACCAGAAACCTGGTGGAGCTGGTTCCCTGGTCAATGGCAGCAACCAGCGGCTCCATTCCTGCAGATCTTCTGCTCCCAGCGGCGCTCCTGGACTGAGAGGAAGACCCGTCCATACCCAGCTGCAGATCAAAGAGCCGCCCCCTGCTGACGTCAGCCAATCAGACCACAGGACGGACATCAGAGAGCCGCCCCTGCTGACGTTTAGTTCAGTTTATTTCTACAGCGCCAATTAACAACTCAGGTCATCTCAGGTCACTTTATAGATCCACATCAACCAGATCATCCAGTCAGATTGATCAAAGTTTTCTATCTAAGGAAAACCAGCTGATTGCATCGACTCTCCAGCAACCAATCAGATCACAGGACGGAGACACGCCCCCTCCCACCATGGTTCATTCATTAATTGGAAATAATTGACTGAAAACAGTCAGAATGAACTTTAGAGTTTTTGTTTCTATATTTTCAGCCGATAAACTCTCAGATTCCAGAACAGCTTCTAACATCAGACCTGAATGTTGAATAAAATGGAAAAAAACTGAAATATCTTTACTTTTGATCTCTGCTCAACTTTAAGAAATTTAACAAACTTTAGTTTTATACTCTGTGTACAAAATGACTAGAAAACGTTAATCTAAAGTTTAGACTTTTCTAGTTCAGTTTTTAATCTTTGATCAATATGAACATGAGCAGTTAGCAGACCCACCCAGAAAGTTTTCACACCCACATCTATTTCCTGGGATCTGATCTGACTAAGAGAACCTCTGATGTTCTCCAGCCCTCTCTACTCTGATGCCCCTAAATACGTCCCAGTTCAACCAGTAGCCTTCAGGTAGACAGCAATTCATTCAAACTTTTAGTAAAGTAAAA
>NW_015151257.1:202798-205500 GCF_000732505.1 Cyprinodon variegatus | reverse complement strand
CTGAGATGACATGATGTGAATTGGAGCTATAGAAATAAACTGAATAGAATTTAATTGTAAATGAATTTAATCTTGTGAGCCCTGGAATATTAAGGTTCATAGCAAATATATAGGTGGTTTTTTTGTTGGTTTTGATTTAAAAAAAATGGGGACAACTGGGACAAAGTTTGTAAAAAAGAATTTACAAAAGAAAAGGTAAATCTCCTCGGGACGCTTAAATAGCAGCTCTAATTTCTCCCACGGTACCCCCCCCCAATATGGCGCTAATTACCCACAATGCACAGGGCGTGACGTCACGTGCCAAAGACCCATTCTGTGCTGTTCCCTGGTTCCCTAACATAGAAGTATGAAGAAACACTTATTAACCATGGCAGTTCTAGACAAAAATCTACCAGGGGCCGGGTAGGGGCCCCATGGGGGCCCAGAAAAGCAAGATATAAAAAAACAGAGCAAGGGATTCAAATATATTAATATAGCTGCATGAAGTGGAAATTATATTCAATTAAGTTTAATTAAAATTCAATAAATATCTGTAAAGTGTCTTGAGATGACTTGTGTTGTGAATTAGCGCAATATAAATAAACTGAATTAAATTGAATTATACATTCAGAATTTAGTAATTTTACATATTTTTGACCTAATTTAAGTTCAAATTACCATTTTCTATCAAATCTGAATAGAACTAAAGAAAAACTGATAAATTCAGCTGTAAAGATTTAGTTATTCTTTTCTTTTTTTGGGGGATGAACTAAAAGAAAAAAAAATTCTAACTGCATGAACCAGCTTCTCTCTTTAGTTTTTTTAAATATGCAGCTATAGGCAGAAAGCTTCTGCTTACTGATTATTTTAGACTGAGTGCATAAATAATTATTTTTCTCTTTATCTGTTTAAATGTATGAATAAAAATGTCAAATGTCAATACTTTTAGCCAGCAGCTGGAATCAAACAGCTGTTGTCAGATTTGAATGCTGCTGCTGTAAATCAGCCTCATCAGGTGTTTCTGTCTGCTATCAGGGACAGACTGAGGCTCCTGCTGCTTCTTCACGTCTGACCTTCTGCAATCAGATGTTTGGATCAGTGCTGGAATCCTCTCAGCCTCTCCTAAGACAAGGTCTCCTGGAGTCTGGCTCTCCGGCTGCAGCTGCATCTAAACATAGATCCTGGAGCTGCAGGGTCACTGACGGCCACCAGCTGCAGCAGCTGGAGGGGGGCTGCCCCCCCTCCAAGTGTAAACAGCATCCAACAATGAAAACATTGTTTGTTTTAGTAATAAATACATTTATTTTATTTTCTGAGAGGAGCTATTTATTTTCAGCCTGGTTTCTGACTGTGCAGCAGGTGGACATCACATCAAGTTAAACACTCTCTCCTGCAGCTTCAACACGTCCTCCAATCAGAGGCTTCCATCATTTACCTCCTGCGTGGCCCGTACCATGATGACGCCAATGCTGTGTCAGTTATTCACTCTGTTTAGGTTAAAAACATCTAACTTTGATCCACAGCTTCTAATCACCCCAGAGATCGGATTTCAGAGTCATACCGCCCCCTGCTGTCCGGCAGCAGGTCCTACATCCTCTGCCTGAAAAGAGTCCTAGAAGCTGAAGGTCTGAGAGGAAACCGTCCTCCCTGACCATCCCACCATCGGCGTGTTCGATTCCTGAGGATCCGGTCTACCTGGACCGGATCCTTGGTGGTTGGAGTTTGTAACTGATTCTACAGGTTAGCAGGTCAAAGGTCAGAGGTCAGGACCTCCTCTGTAGTCACACTCACAGAGCTGTCTGTGTTCCTCTGTACTGGTCTGGCTTCTAAGGTTCTCTGATCCTCTGATGTTCCTCTCTCTCATCTCCTGCATCATCAGGAGGACTTTCCAATAGGAGGACCCCGGGGCCTCGCTAAGCAGGAACCATCAGCAGCTCTCACTGAGGAAACATCTCTCCTCAGTAGATCAAAGTTCTTCTCAAAGCTCCTCAGACCTTCAGAGCTCCTGAACTGAACAGATGTTAGGAGGACTTCAGTGAGAAGATTGAGGAACCAGAGAGCTGATTGGCTGATCCATGAATCATTAATATGCAGAGAAGATCAACTTCAGCGGCTGGACGGATTGAAGGTCCACCTCCTCTGATGTCGTTATATTGAGTAGAAAATAGGAAAATATGGATTCATTAAACTGGAAAGATCTTCAAACCAAAGTTAGAAGGAATTCTGATATAATTTAGACTTTGAAACCTTCTAATAAACGTTCAGAAACAGAGTTGAGTTTAATAACATCCAGTCTGCAGACACCTGGGGAACGTTCAAGATCATGGCGTCGTTTATGATGATGTCAGCATCCATAACCTGGAAGATCGTCTGTTGATGAGATAGAAAAACACGTCTGCTCCTAAACCTTCTTCAAAGTCGGCCATTTTGTTATCCTGGCATCTAAGCCTCCTTCAGCTCCTCTGTTCTCCTCCACCAGCTGCTCCAACAGCAGATTCTGCACCTCCATCCAGAACCAGAACCAGGTCCGAACCAGAACTGGATCAGAACCATAACTGGATCAGAACCAGAACTGGATCAGAACCATAACCGGATGGTGGCCTTGTTCTCCTGGTGGCCTCCGGCTCCTGGTGGCCTCTGGCTCCTGGTGGCCTCTGGCTCCTGGTGGCCTCTGGCTCCTGGTGGCCTCCGGCTCCTGGTGGCCTTGTTCTCCTGGTGGCCTC
>NW_015151257.1:200491-201844 GCF_000732505.1 Cyprinodon variegatus | reverse complement strand
TGGGGGCCTCCTGCTCCTGTCCTTTAAGGAACGAATCGTTCTAACCCAGATTGTTCTGCTGGAGAAACAGAAACCTCACAGCTTGTAGTGAGTTTCATCAAGGTCATGAAAAGCAAACCTTCTCAGTGTGATCGTTGCTCCAGCAGTCGGGCTTCCTGAGCTGCGTCTGAATGAAGGACGGCTGGAACCAAAGCAGAGGAAACCAAACACAGAAGATCAGCAGATGATGGAAAGTTCTTTAATATTTATCACACAGCAGAGCATCAGAAAAAATCCACCAGGATTCAGCTGAGAGGTTCAAAACAACATTTATTACTTCTACTAGTACTACAGTACTATAGTACTAATAGTACTTTATAAAGTACTTTATAACAACCAGAAAAAGTTTAAAATATAAAGTAAAGAACAGATGTTAAAGACAATAAGATCAATAAAGTAAAAACAAAGAAATGTAATAAAACAGTTTTTAAGTATTTTGCTCCTCTGATAAATTAACAGATTATTGAAAAAACAGCTTTATTGAATTAATCTAAACAGGTTTTAATCTGGATTGAAATCCAGTTTTCTGAGGTTCCTATTGGGAAGCAGATCTTTGGGGGTTCAGGTGAACCACCCACCCTGAAGACGCCAGCAGATGATAGAAGATGAATAAAATCAAACTGATGATGGAGCTTAGATCCCGCTGACGTCGGTCCGTGGTGTTCGCCGTGGGTCACTGGGTTTCTGGTTCTGGGGTTTCTGGTCCAGGTTCTGTCTGGCTTCAGGGGCCTCCTGGTTCTGGGCCCAGTTCTGTTTCTCTTTGTCCAAAGCTTTCTCCATCTCAGTGTAATAGTCCAGGGCTTTCCTCACAGGGTCGATGATGTGATGCTGCGGGACAGATGAAGACCGCTCAGTGTTTTGATCTCCTGGCTGCTGCATTAAAGCTGTATTATTGAATTACCTCCAGGCAGGGGAACAGGTTGGCGAGCTCCACGAAAAGCGGCAGAAGGACGAATCGGATGAAGCCGATTTGAGACGAAGGTTTGGTGACTTTGTCTCTGTCCATGAAGGGGCTGACCGGAAGACCTTCCAACTTCTCTACGTCACTCTGAGGACAAAAAGTCTTAGTTTAGACTGCAGCTCAGGACATGATTCAGTTAAATCCAGCTGATCCCAGTGGATTCCAACTGATTCCAGCTGTTTCCGGTGGATTCCAACTAATTCCAGCTGATTCCAGCTGATCCCAGTGGATTCCAACTGATTCCAGCTGATTCTAGTGGATTCCAACTGTTTCCAGTGGATTCCAGCTGATTCCAGCTGATCCCAGCTGTTTCCAGTGGATTCCAACTGATTCCAGCTGATTCTAGTGGATTC
>NW_015151257.1:197453-199293 GCF_000732505.1 Cyprinodon variegatus | reverse complement strand
TTCCAACTGATTCCAGCTGTTTCCGGTGGATTCCAACTAATTCCAGCTGATTCCAGCTGTTTCCAGTGGATTCCAACTGATTCCAGCTGTTTCCGGTGGATTCCAACTAATTCCAGCTGATTCCAGCTGATCCTAGTGGATTAAGGCTGATTATCACACTATGCTAGTTAGGTTAATTAGGTTTATTTTTAACAGTAAATCTTCTTTTAGGATGTTTTTAATCTGATTTCAGTGCATTTAAACTCCACTAAGATAACTTTCTTAAACTTATATAGTTTTTATTTTAGTTTATCATGCTGTAGCCTGTAGCTAACTTAGCCTAGCTAATCCTAATTTACTCCATCTTGGAGTAAATATCTTTGTTAATTTTAGCTTGGTTTATTTTCTTTTTATTTAATTAAACTTCACTCTGTGCTAGCTTAGCTTAGCTTAGCTTGGTTTAGCTACTCACAGAATTGGCTAGCCTATCTGATAGCGTAGCCTGTTTGAGCTACGCTAAGCTAATCTACCAACTGTGTTTGTTCTTTTCTCAGAAACACCTGTAGATAGAAACTAACAGTGATGCTGATGATAACATTTATAACCCATGAGACGTAACTTTGTTTTCAGGGTACGGCTAGTATTTGTCTCCAGTGAGGATGGTTTGAAGGTCGGGTCTCCATGACGGTTTGGTACCTGGTTGAAGAACTCCTGCAGCAGGCAGTCCAACCAGGGCTCGGCCACCTCCATGGGCCGCGCCTCGTTGGAGATGTCGCTCACTTTGATCAGGACCATCATGAGCTGCTCAACAAGAAGAAAACAGCTGGAATTTAAACAGGACTTTTACTGAAAACCTGTTTTAATTTTTCTCATGTTTTCATTTATCTTTGACCCACAGCTGAGTTTGGATCTAAACGCTTAATACGTTTTTAATGCAATTATCTGGATGCTCAACATCAATCCACTTAAATCAAACCATCTTTATCAGAAATCATTTAGTTCTAGTTTGCATGATTGGTTCATAAACTAAAGGCATAAATGCATATTGACTATGGTTCTGCTAGTCTGACCGGGTATGATCATCTGACAGAACACCGGCTTTCAGCTCCGTCTCTGTGTCCAACAGGACGTCCCATCGAGCTCTGAGACGGATTTCTGTCCCGTCTGAGGTTCTTCTCACCAGGTCTTTGTGCTCCTTGTTGGAGAAGTCGAACCCATGCAGGATGGACTTGAACTTGTTGAGGATCTCGTTGTGCCTCGTCATGTCGGTGGCCAGAATGCATCTGCAAATAAAACAGAACCTAAAAGTTGTGCTTCCTGGAGAACCTGACATGGAGTCCCTGAAGGAGATCCTCTCACTTGATTATTCCCTCCCTGATCCGTTTGTACTGATCTGAGGAAAGGTTCCTGAAGATGTTGCTTTCTTTCTGGAGAACAGAGAATAATCCAGTTACTGATGCTGTGGATGCATGTTTAAATCAAATCTGAACATTTTCACAGCTAATGGAGAGAAGCTGTCCTCACCTTCTGCAGGATCTCAAAAGCTACAGCGCAGTGGTGGTTTTCCAGGGGAGAGATGTCATTGTACCGCAGAGCCAGTTCAGTCCGCGCATTTATCTGAAAGGGCAGAGATCTTCATTCAAACTGTGGTCTGCAGCTTTAGCGTCTGATGATGCAGGTCTGCAGCTTTAGCATCTGAAGAAGCAGGTCTGCAGCTTTGGCAGGACGTTGGTGAAGCCTGATGTTGGCCGTTCTGTTTGACGACATCAGGCTTCGGTCACCAGGAGAACGTCCTGAACCCTCTAAGATGGAGGTACCTGACCTCTGTCCGACCCGTCTGCTCCGCCCACCTGGTAGGCGT
>NW_015151257.1:195014-195747 GCF_000732505.1 Cyprinodon variegatus | reverse complement strand
CTGAGCGTGTTTGTAGTTCAGGTATAAAGAACTCTGACAGCTTCAGTTTTAATTTTACGTCTAATCTTTATTTTAGAACTTTATCCTGTTAAGCAGGACGTTGGTGAAGCCTGATGTTGGCCGTTCTGTTTGACGACATCAGGCTTCGGTCACCAGGAGAACGTCCTGAACCCTCTAAGATGGAGGTACCTGACCTCTGTCCGACCCGTCTGCTCCGCCCACCTGGTAGGCGTTGTTGTATCCGGCGTGGTCGAGGTCGTGGCAGACGGCAGAGGTCAGCATGATCAGCAGGTCCACGTTCTCCACTTTACTCCTCAGGTCAGTCAGCCAGATCAAGCCGTACATCTGAGGGACAGAGACCTTCAGACCCACCAGAACCGTCACCATGGTAACAGCATCACGCAGCCTCACCATCTGGGTGACGCAGAAGCAGTGCTTGAAGTTGTGAAACGGGATGTTGTTGTATCGTCTGTAGACCTCAAACAGGAACTGCTGCAGAACTTCAGGCTCGATGTTGAAGGTGGAGAGAAGATCTAGATCTGTGTACATGAGCTGCAGGAGAACCATGATCTCTGCGTCCTCCCACTGCCTGCGGGGACACAGAGGAGAACCAGAGGAGAACCATGATCTCTGCGTCCTCCCACTGCCTGCAGGGACACAGAGGAGAACCAGAGGAGAACCATGATCTCTGCGTCCTCCCACTGCCTGCAGGGACAGAGGAGAACCATGATCT
>NW_015151257.1:192452-192930 GCF_000732505.1 Cyprinodon variegatus | reverse complement strand
GCTGTTTTTCTCAGATTTTATTCTTAAAATCCTGTTTTCCAGATTAGATTTTCTTCTGTTCAAGGAGGGAAAGATTTCTGTTTCTCTGCTGGACGTCAGAGGCTCCATTTTTATCGGTGACCTCCGGTCCGATCTAAGCAGCGACTGTTTGGATCGGAGCGGAGGTCAGAAGGGGATCCGGAAAACCCAGTTTAAAAAAAATACAAAATAAAAATCAGAGAAAACAGAATAGTTTCATTTTTTAAACTAGGAGTTTTTCTAAAGGAACAAAATTCGCGGCTCAGAGGAGGAAATAAAGATGGAGGATATTATCTCAGCCTACTTCCTGCTGTTAGAGGGGTTCTGTTGAAGGGAATGAAGCATTTAAACCAGATCTGCGCTTATTCCTGAGGACCCTTCATCAGCACCTGGATTAAGGGGGGTTGGGGGGTGAGAAGGAGGAGGAGACGGCTTCCCCCCTCCAACGGAAATGGAAATC
>NW_015151257.1:187609-192271 GCF_000732505.1 Cyprinodon variegatus | reverse complement strand
ATCACCATCATCATCATCATCAGCAGCAGCATCAGCATCATCATCACCATCATCATCATCATCAGCAGCAGCATCATCAGCATCAGCATCATCATCATCATCATCAGCAGCAGCATCATCAGCATCAGCATCATCATCATCATCATCAGCAGCATCATCATCATCATCATCATCATCATCATCATCAGCATCATCATCAGCAGCATCATCATCAGCATCATCATCATCATCATCATCATCATCATCATCACCATCATCATCAGCATCATCATCTTCATCAACATCAGAAGCATCATCATCATCATCATCATCCTCTTTGATCAGAGCTCACCAGTTATCAAAGGTCGGCGTCTTCAGGTACTGCCTGAGCTCCTCTGAGACCTCCAGAGAGCTGCAGGGGAGAGACAGCAGAGGACAATAGAGGACAGCAGAGGACAATAGAGGACAGCAGAGGACAATAGAGGAGAATAGAGGACAGCAGAGGACAGCAGAGGACAGGATCTAGTGTGTCCCATGGGACCTCATCTGCAGGAACTTCTCCCTGACATGTTCACACTCCTCTCTGGTCTTATGCAGGCTCCTCTTGTGGTAGAACGGGGACGGCTTGGGACGTCCCTCTGAGAGGTCTTTGAAGAAGCCCAGCCAGCTGAGATGTTCCACACTCTGCAACAGAAAGGACGCATCAGCCCCTCCCACCCCTACTGCTGAGGAGACACTGAATACGTCCAACCAGACCTGCTAACTTCAGGTCCAAACTTCCCTGATGAAGATCACGGCTTCCTAAAGCAGGTCCAGACCCTCAATGGTCAGTAGACGGTTTTCACTGATGGATTTATTGTCATTTATTAGAAAATACATAAACACACCAGGAGATATGTGGATAGATATTTATTTGTTCTAGTACGTTAAATCATTCAATGTCCCATTAAATGATTAAAATACATAAAATAATTTAGAATAAATCATGACTACTTCACCTGATAAGTATAAATACTCATAGTGAAGTATGTCTGCGTTATGAAGGGCCGTCCATCTGCTGAAATCAGCTGATTGGAGGAAGATTAATTATTCATTCATCACAAAAACCAGAACATTTGGCCTTAATCTGATCAGATTATCTGCTGGTAGAACCAGAATGTTTTTCCTTATTTTAAACATAAATTATTCCTGATTAAATTGGTAGAAAGTCTCAGCTGCTGAAATCAGCAGCATTTTAGGGCTAAAGCCTCAGAAAGGTGTTTGTTTTTCAGAAGGTCTCCTCCCTCTGAGCAGATGAACCCAGGAACGAACCAGCAGGTCAGAGCGAAGCTCAGAAACCTGTAGCTTCACCCAAACCTTTACCTCCAGCTTCTCCCTGAAGGAGTCCACCTGCTTCTTCATCTCAGAAACCGCCGCAGGTGTCTCTCCGGCCTCAAAGACCACCTTCTTCTCCAGGTTCTGCAGTCTGGAACAGATCGGGTCATCAGATGGTGCTGTCAGAGCTTCATAAGGTTTCATTTGGGTGGTCTACCTTTTCTCCATGGAGGACAGATGGAATCCCAGATCCCCGGTGAGCTCAGCGCCTGGAGGGACGACAAACAGAGACAGTCAGCAGCGAGCCGGGAGCTGACCGTGGTTCTGATCCGGAGGGACGGGACGGCTCACTGTTGCAGTCGGCAGCGACCACCTCCAGCTTGTAGCAGGAGGCGGGGCCGTTGGGCTCCAGGCTGGGGGAGATGTTGATGATGTTCCCTTTGGGGTTGTAGAGCTTCAGGATGTCATGGGGTCCGGCTTCAGCTGCAGAACGGAACAGATCTAGAAAAACCGATCCAGGGATTAGGATTGACCCGTAACTCCTCTCCTCATGGTTCTAGGATGTTCTTCTCAGTTCTTCCCTCCAAACAGTAACAAGCATCTGGATCAGAACCAGCTCCCTGACTGCTTCTGTTTACATGATCTGCTTTTGCTCCAGAACCAGGTTTAGTTTTTCAGACTGATTCGCTTTAAGCAGATAAAAGAGGAACTAAAGATGAAAAACTGTCCAGCTCCATTAGTGGAGCTTTGAGTGGTGACGCTGACCTACCTTTGATGTCCTGAGCAGGACAGTCCTCCGGGAACTCGGCCCGCTCCGGGACGCCGTTCACCGTGAAGTAAATGATTTTTGAAGCCATGTTATGAGCTGAGGAGCAGCTGCGGCTCTGAGAGCTCCTGATCTGCATCTCCTCATTATTCCACCTCCTTTGTTTCGTCCTCCCTCCTCCCCTCCATCCATCCCAGCAGCCAGATCCCAGCATTTATTGCCTCCGAGTCGCTTTTCTACAGATTTTATTGGTTCTCATCAGAAGTCTGAAACTTTTTAGAATTATTTTAATTCATTTCAGATTAAAAATAACTTTAAAGGCACAGAGACCAATTTTCTAATAATTCATCATGAATGTGGATAAAATAAAAAGACCTTCGTTCACAGATGGAAGAACATGAATCATTTGGATGCTTTTATTCATCTTTAGGCATAAAAAAGTTTTAGATGGTTAGTTTTTAATAATCTGCCTAGATTATTAAATCAAATTAATTTAAACCACCGAATCGCTGGCGATCCGTTTTAAAGCGTTTACAGCTAATAACTAACAGCGCATGAAAATTACAACAGTAAAATATTCACCAATAAAGACATGTGGGGCTTATTTAAGCTTGAAAAGCAGCAGTTTCACGTTTTTTTTATAGATTTTTATGTGATTGTAGGTTTATAAAGTTTACATTTTGTTATATGCACTGAAATAGTAGAAAGTATTTGCCTCATAAATGTTTTTTGGCCATCAAAATGCTTCAGTGTTATTCTATGGGTCAAGTAGTTGAATAAAAGCATTTGGCACAATTAGAGATTTGGAGACGCTGGTGATGCCAAAGGTTCGAAGCCGCAGAGCTCTGGAACTGTTATAGTTAGAGGTCGGAAATTTTCTGCATTTATGGCTAACCTGATGTAGAAAAAATGTAATACAGTGAGACCTGCCTATTCTAAAGCATGTCTTTATTACTGTTGTTTAAAAAATACCTTTTATTTTCAAGAATAAAAAAAAAACAACTTTGAGTCATGTTTGTACACTGCAGCTTAGGCTGTGTTTGACTCACCTAATTGGTGTATTTAAATGTTCAGAAACTAGAAGGTGTTAGCTTTAACATAACGTATCACACCTGTAATTTGGGCTTACAGTTCTTAAGTTATTTGCTTTTCCATTTGGGTATGCAGAATAGGAGAGAATCTCCCAAAATGACCAAAGAGAGGTGAGATGGTAGTTTATGTATTTGGTGGAAATATGTCAGAAACGTGACCTTTTGGCGTTGTTTCGATAAGCTTCTGCAATGTCAAAAGATTTATTTCCATCCAGTGTTGCATTAATTTTTCACCAAGATCTTGCATTGATGACGGTAGAGTCTGACCGCTGCGCTAAGCCCTCTCTAGATTCTCAATGGGGTTGAGGTCTGGACTCTGTGGTGGCCAATCCATGTGTGAAAATGATGAGTCATGCTTCCTGAACCAGTCTTTCTCCATTGAGCCCGATGAATCCTGCATTGTCATCTGGGAATATGCCTGCGCCATCAGGTAAAAGTAGTACTTGAGTAAAACTATTGATAGTCAAAACTTTATCATCTACAAGTAAAAGTTTGTACTCTGTCAAAAATCTACTCAAGTTAAAGTACTGAAGTACTCACTTTTGAAAATACTGAAGTACATGGTTTTAAAAGTACTTAAGTTTTCAAAAATGCTATTTAAATTTTCTAATATCAGTACATTTCTGTATAATTTTCAGTTTACTTTTAAAGAACCTGTAACTTTCAGAAACCACCTGATGAATAGAACCACCTGCTATAGATTATACACCACCTGGAAAGAACTTTAGCATAAAAAATAAGGATACTTATTAAAGAGATAAAAAAGAAAAAAAAAAAAAAAAAAAAAAATATATATATATATATATATATATATATATATATATATATATATATATTTGTTTGTTTGTATCGGGGGAAAAAACTGTGAAAATTAATTCAATATTCGGAAAGTTAAAATTGATTCATTTATATTCTGTTCCTCATCAACACATTACACTGAGCGGAGCTGTTGACCTCCCCAAGATGGCGCCACCAAATCACGTCCGCGTCGATGCGGGGTCAATGGTTGTTCTCCTCCCGGCCAGCAGAGGGCGCTGTGAGCTTCCGGAGCAGACCGCTCCTTCCGTTCCTCTCAGCACATGTTGTGGAGCAGCAGCGGCTGTTGGAGCTGAAGATGACGGAGAGCAAAGCGGAGAGTTCCTCCCAGAGACCCAGAGAGCTTCTGGCTCTGGACCCGGAGCATGAGGCCGAGTTCAAGAAGAAGGTCCAGGAGGTGAAGAAGAACCGGGCCAAGAAGGTGAGCAGCTACCGGGGGTGGGGGGGATGGGTTCGGTTCCTCATGCTGAACCCGCAGAGCTGTGGGGCCCTGAAGAACACGAGGTTCCTGGGGGCCCTGGAGGCAGAGGCGAAGCTACACCAGATGTAGCAGGGGGCCACGAGGGGGGCCAGAAAAGCAAGATATAAAGAACAGAGGAAGGGATTAAAATATATTAATAGAGCCGCATGGAGTGACGTTTCTATTCAATAAGCTGTAATTAAAGTTCATGTCTTATTGGGTCAATATACATTCAG
>NW_015151257.1:180516-186545 GCF_000732505.1 Cyprinodon variegatus | reverse complement strand
AAATTATCTTTGATATTTTAAGTTGAAGCCAATAAATAATGTTAACATGTAAGGTATAAATTTAGGGGCAAATTTTATTTAAGTATAGTATGAGACTTTTTTCCTCAATAAACTGTAATAAAAGGTAAAAATCATTTAACTTTTATTATAATTTCAGCCCTAATCCTCTTCATTAGCTGCGTCTGAAATGTTTTCTAAAGTTAAAGCTTCAGGTTTCTGTTCTTTGTCTTCTTCGTTATTTTAATAGCGGTTGATTAGAACCTCCAGGTGCTTTGCTGCCACCTGCTGGTCAGGAGTTTGATCCGGATTAACAGAGCAGAAGAATTGAAACTGCTTCTGTGTGTTTGGTTCTGGTCGTAGATCGGACCCAGATTCTGAGCGGTACCACCCGCCTCTCTAACAGCACCGTGTTCTGTTCTCCTGCAGGGCAGCCGTCTGACTCCAGGCGTTCTCTACGTGGCTCATCTTCCTCACGGCCTCTTCGAGCCGCAGCTCAGGTCCTACTTCGAACAGTTTGGGAAAGTCCTGCGACTCCGACTCTCCAGGAGCAAAAAGGTAACGGATCCGTGGGTCAGAAGATGTTCTGATGACGTTCCTCTCTGCTTCTTGGCTCACACTGAAAGTGGCCTCAGGTTCTAACGGTGTCCTGAGGTCAGATGATTGGGCCGACAGAACTCTGGTACATGAAGCTCATCTGCTGCTCCGTCTGTGGCAGCCTGATGAAACCCAGGTACCGACAGCAGCGCTCCTCTGGGGGCCGGGTGGTTCCTGATCCCCGGTTCTATGGGGTTCCTCTGGGGTTCCGTATGCTCTGCACGGCGGGCTTCAGGTGGGGAACATCAGGTGGACCTGGGTGGAACCGCTGCAGCCACCGGTGCAGAGCTTGTTCAGCTTCAGCAGAGAATGTTCTGGGCCACTATAGCCCCATTTCCACTAACCTTTGAAACCTCGACGTCTGGAATCCCCGATCAGACGATCGTTTGTCGTTTCTACTCCCCAAAAACCGACTCTGTCAAGTAAATTCACCAACGGCGGCCTTCTTCGCCTGATTCTCCGCTAACTTCCGGAATGTTACGGGCGCCGCCATGTTGGTTTGCTTGTTTACCTCTAGAGAGCAGTAGTACCGTAGATCGCCACTAGGAGGCGAGGAACCGAGGTCGGCACAGATCGGTTTCAGAGGGTAGAGGAAATGGGGCCACTGAGATCTGAATCCAGATGTTCTCTGAACAAACTGGGTCATAAATCAGAACCTGGGACCGTCGGGCCTGAGCTCAGAGCTGCTGTGCTTCTGGAGGTCTCTGGTAACCATGGAAACATGTCTGAAGGCTGACCTGTGGTTCTTCGTCCTGCAGACAGGGGGCAGCAAAGGCTACGCCTTCGTGGAGTTCGAGTGTGACGAAGTCGCCAAGATCGTCGCGGAGACCATGAACAACTACCTGATGGGAGAGAGGCTGATCAAATGTGAGCAGAGCGGCCCAGAACCACATGGGCCCGGACCCGGTTCGGCCCGGTCCTGGACCCGGTTCTGCCCGGTCCTGGACCCGGTTCTGCCCGGTCCTGGACCCGGTTCTGCCCAGTCCTGGACCCGGCCCGGCTCAATCCTGGACCCGGTTCTGCCCGGTCCTGGACCCGGTTCTGCCCAGTCCTGGACCCGGCCCGGCTCAATCCTGGACCCGGTTCTGCCCGGTCCTGGACCCGGCCCGGCGCTCCTGACCCGCCTGCTGTGCTCCTGTTTTCCAGGTCAGCTCCTCCCCCCAGAGAAGGTCCATGAGAAGCTGTTTGTCGGCTCCCAGCGGATGTTCCGGCGCCCGTGCGACCCGGCGGCGGCGCGCTACAACAGGAAGCGCTCGGCGGAGCAGCTGGCCCAGATGACCCGCCGCCTGCTGCGCAAAGAGTCCAAACTGCGGCGAAAGCTGGCGGAGCGCGGCGTCCACTACGACTTCCCGGGATTCGTAAGTCCTTCCTGGAATCCTCCTGAACTCGGAGCGGATCCGACCCACGGGTCTCTAACGTCTGCTTCCTGTTTGTCTCCAGGCGGCCCAGCTTCCTCAGAAGACCTCCAACGACGTCAATGTTTCTTCGTGCAGCGAGGTAAGAGCAGCCCGGGTTCTACGGGCCCGGTCTGAAAATGAGCCGTCCCGTTACCGTGGCGCCGGCTCAGATAACCGGGCCCAGAGCAAACAGCGGGGCGTTAAGCTTATGGCCCGACTCTCTGTGACGGCGCCGTAAAACCCACGCCCCCACATCAGCAGGTAAGCCAAGTGGGCGTGGCCTCTGACCCGCTGTGCTCTCTCCACAGGACGCCACGCCCGTCTGCACGCCGTCTTTCCTGGAGAGGAGGAAATCCACCATAGTCATCGAAGACGACGACGACGAGGAGATCGTCATCAACATGCCTGCTGTGAAGGACGACGACGACGATGATGATGATGATGAAGACTGCTTCGAGGTGGAGGGGAGTGATGAAGAGGAGGAAGATGATGATGAAGAGGAGGAGACCCAGTGAACGTCTTCAAGGTTCTGAAGACGAATTGGACAATGAGGGACAGTCGCAGCTCGGCCCGATTCCACAGAACAAACCAGAACTGCCGGGACTCCGGAACCGGGCCCACTGCGGGGGGGAGGGGGGGTGCGGCTGGATCGGAACCGGGCCCACTGTGGGGGGGGTCCAGCTGGATCAGAACCGGGCCCAGCAGCAGCGCGGTCCCGCTCCCGTTTCCGCTTTTATTATTACCCCAAATTTATTTCCACCATTGAAGAATTTCCCCAGGAGTCCAGCAGGGGGCGGTACCGGCCCGGAGGACATGAAGCCGGATGGCGCCGGTCGGTCCAGAACCGTCGATGGTTTGATCAGAACCTCTGAGTCCATCAGAACCCGTCCAAATGGACCAGAACCTTTAATGAAGAGGAAACAAACAGCAGCAGCAAAGTGTTTAACCTGCAGACTGAGGCTGATGTTAATAAAAGCCTTTTCACTCAACCTTTTCTTCCATTCTTTACTAAAACTATATTTTTATTTTTTTCAAAGTTGTAATTATTGAAGGTTTTCTTTCCCATTTCCTCTTTAGAAAATGTTGATTTGTCAAAGTAAACATTTTCGCTAAGATATTTTGATTTTGCATTTCTGACCAAACTATTACATCATTGGAGGCTGTGGAGAAATGAGCCGTCGCACCGACAAGAGACTTATAAAACGAGCTCAGAAATAAGTAAAAATGTCTTGAAGTTTATTTATCCTTGATTTGAATCGGTAAAAGAGATAATTTGCCAATAGAATTCATATTTTTACTCTTAAGATAATTTGATAAAATGCAGTTGAAATAAGACGATGTGTGTTTTTCTTTCCTGATGATGTCATCCTGATCTATCTCTATAGTTCTGCTGCTATAGGCTTAGACTGCTGGAGGACATAGGGACCCCTTTTTCATCATTTCCTCAGTAGCTTCATCTGTTTGGCTGTGACTCCATCCTGGAGAGAAAAAACTGAATCAATCTGACTGGATGATCTGGTTGATCTGGATCTATAAAGTGACCTGAGATGACATGATGTGAATTGGAGCTATAGAAATAAACTGAATTGTTTTCTTATTTTAAATCTAAATTGGCAAAATGTCTCTTTTTTTTCTCAATTCAAGAACAAATGCGCTTTAGATTTTTTCCAGTGTGTCCTTTAGACGTGCGGCGACCATGTTGGTTTTGAATTCGGGGCTACTAGCCGTGGGCTTTTTGTTTCTCTTTAGGAGACGTTTCTGTGTTTAATCAGTGATGGTCCTGGGAGGCTGTCACCATGGCAACCAGGACCTAATTTCTGTTGCAGCCCTCTGAGGCATTTTTAGTGTTATTTCAGTTTTTATTTCCTCTCTTTTATTAATCTTGTATTAACTTCTTCCCAGCTGTTTTATATTTTTGTGGAAATTTAAAGTAACAAGCTTTTTTTCCCCTGGTTTAACCTTTTGGTCCCACAGTAATCTGTTTGGTTCTTCATCTTCTCACATGTCCGCTCCTTCAAAGTTCACCAAATGTTTTTAAATAATTTGGAGAGAAGTCAAGCCTTCCAGAGTTAGATTCAGTGTTTCATACCTGCTCCTGTCATTTTCTTCAAGTCTTTTAGCTTTTAGTAAACAAATATCAATAATTGATCACATTTGGTAAACAAAGTATTTTTTTGGATATAATCCTAAAATGAGGAAAACTGGATCTAGAGCGACATCCTTTGAGACGATGTTCTACTCTATATTTTATTGCTCTGGAGTTTCCCTTCATTCCCAGAACCAATTAAATAACTAAACGTTTACAGCATATATCTGCTCTGTCAGGACTGTAGCGATTTAAATTGGTGTAATCTAAATTCACTTTAAGCGTGATTTAACGGGATTTCTAGTCCAGTGAAAGTTTTACCTCCAGCTCTAATTTCCAGGCTTCCGGTCCTTTGGGAAATTCAACAAAAAGTAGAATTCCGAAATCGCAACTTTACTTGTTCTATCTTTGCAAGCAGTTTCTTCTAGTTGGGATTTCGGTGGTTTGGAGAAATCTTTTATTTTTTTTTTTTGTCCTAATATAACTTCTGAGCTGAAGGTATTTAAAGAAGTATTTTCTATTTATATTAACTTTTTGCCTTAATTCCTCAAAAGACGTCATGTAAGCTGAATTTGCTTGATATAATAAAAACTATTTCACTGTCAGTTTTTTCTGTATCACCCACTGTATTAAAAAATAAATACAGAAATAAATAAATGCTCAATAACTAAATAAGCATAAGTTGACCTTCCAAGACAGAGCTCTGCCTCATTTACATAATGAGGCAGAAATATAAAAACAGGCAGAAATAAAAAGGGTAAAAAACTACAAAGGAACAATAAAACACAAAAATATATCATATATAAAAATACTTAAAAAAGTAATTAATATAGTTAAAGATTAAAACGGACAGTAAATAAGTTTATTATTACAAAGGCAAATAAATATAAATTCATAATTTATACATTTGTCTCACTATAATTTCCTTTCTACCTACATATTTGTGTTTACTGTATTTTTGGGGGCATTTAATTATATGCTTATTTATTTATAGAGCATTTATTTATTAGTGTATTTTTAAATATGGTAGAGCTGGTCCTCCATACTGTTTAACAGTTTTTATTTAAGAATAAATTCTTTACAGTCAGAACCATAAATGCGCTGTCACGTTTTGGCCACTAGAGGCCGCCAGAGACGTGGTTGCCGGGCAGCGGCGCTCCAAATGCCAACATCATCTCTGGACGGACTGCGCATGCGCACCACGATCCCCATTCTTGTCCTTCAGGCTCATTCCTGCTGGATTGTTGACAGAAAGGCAGAAACTGGAGAGATTGGAGGCCGCGCCTGACGCTTTGTTCCCGGACACGAAGCGCTGGATGTCCGGAGAGGCTCCGGCGGGTTATGGTGAGTGTCCAGGCGGATGATGAAGCTGCTCCTCTCGGCTTTTCTCTCCCAGGTTTTTCTTTTGTTGCTGCGAACTGACGTTTCATTCAAAGGTAGCTAGCTGCGGCCGGAAGCCCGCATACTGTCGACTGGGGGGGCTGTGCGGGGGTTCAGGTGTCTGCGGGACTGAGATCAAAGGCGGAGGGATTTCTGCGGGACCAGGACCAACAGGGAGGGGAGGGGGGAGGGCTGACAGCCCGCTAGCTGGAGCGGAGCTAGCGCCGCACAAAGGGGGGGTGGGGGGGAGTCCCGCACTGGACCACCGGGACCACACCTAGACCTCACCGGGTCAGTCTGGACTCCCCGCAGAGCTGCATCACGCAGAGCAGTCATTCCAGAACCACAATCATAGATCTGGCTGACATAGATCTGTTCACATCTGATACACCAAACCATCAGATAACAAAGATCTGCTCAGTCCAGATGAAAGTTCTGCAGAACCGACACCATCAGGGAGAAGATCCGGTTTCAGGGCTGATGTAGAACCACAGTCACAGGAGCTGAGGAGTTCTGGACCCGTCAGAACCGTCTGAGGACCTCCAACTGGACCAGACGGAACCGTCTGAGGA